>NC_092758.1:71238138-71248138 GCF_047496795.1 Chiloscyllium punctatum | reverse complement strand
TACCAAATCCAATATGGCCTCCCCTCTGGTTGGACAATCTACATACTGCGTTAGAAAAGCTTCCTGGACACACTGCACAAACACTGCCCCATCCAATCTACTTGATCTAAAGAGCTTCCAATCAATATTTGGGAAGTTGAAGTCGCCCATGACTACGACCCTGTGGCTTCTGCACCTTTCCAAAATCTGTTTCCCAATCTGTTTCTCCACATCTCTGCTGCTATTGGGGGGCCTATAATAAACACCCAACAAGGTGACTGCACCTTTCCTATTTCTGACTTCAGCCCATACTACCTCCAGAGGCAGATCCCCCTCAAACTTCCTTTCTGCAGCCGTTATACCATTTCTAATTAGCAATGACACCCCCCCTCCTTTTTTACCACCCTCCCTAATCTTACTGAAACATCTGTAACCAGGAACCTCCAACAGCCATTCCTGTCCCTCATCTATCCATGTTTCCGTGATGGCCACAACATCGTAGTCCCAGGTACCGATCCACGCCTTAAGTTCACCCACCTTATTTCTGATACTCCTTGCATTGAAGTATACGCACTTGAGCCCATCTCTGTGTCCGCAAGTAGTCCCTGTCAGTGCTACCTTCTCCACAGCCTCCCTACAGTCTTGGACATCCTGACACACAGCTAGCTTACTTGCTGGACTACAAGTCTGGATCCCATCCCCCTGCCAAATTAGTTTAAACCCCCCCGAAGAGTGCTAGCAAACCTACCCCCCAGGATATTGGTGCCCTTCTGGTTCAGGTGCAACCCGTCCTGTTTATACAGGTCCCACCTTCCCCAGAATGCAGTCCAATTGTCCAAATATTGGAAGCCCTCCCTCCTACACCATCCTTGCAGCCACGTGTTCAACTGCACTCTCTCCCTATTCTGTGCCTCTCTGTCACGTGGCACCGGCAACAACCCAGAGATGACGACTCTGTCTGTCCTAGCTTTTAGCTTCCAGCCTAACTCCTTGAGCTCTTGAATGACCTCCCCACCCCTCTTCCTACCTATGTCGTTGGTGCCAATGTGTACCACGACTTCTGGCTGCACACCCTCCCCCTTAAGGATTCTGAAGACACGGTCCGAGACGTCTCGGACCCTAGCACCCGGGAGGCAACAAACCATCCGAGAGTCTCGCCCATGTCCACAGAACCGCCTGTCCGTCCCTCTAACTAGAGAGTCCCCTATAACTAGCGCTCTCCTCTTCTCCCCCTTTCCCTTCTGAATCTCAGAGCCACAGACCCCTTCACTGCAGCTTACACCTGCAAGGCTGTCCCCCCCAACAGTTTCCAAAGCTGCATACTTATTTTTTAGGGGAACGACCACAGGGGAACCCTGCACTGCCTGCTTCTTCCCCTTCCCACCTCTAACTGTTACCCAGCTACCTCTGTTCTCCGGCGTAACTATGTCCCTGTAGCTTCTATCGATCACCCTCTCAGCCTCTCGAATAATCCTCAGCTCATCCAGCTCCAGTTCCAGTTCCCTAACTCGTTCGGTGAGGATCAGGATCTGACTGCATTTCCTGCACACGAAGTCGGCAGGAGTATCGGTGGTCACCCCTACCTCAAACATCCTGCAGGAGGAACATTCCACCGCCTGCGCTGCCATGACTGTACACTTTGTCTCCAAAAACAAGAACACTGAGTCAATAACCTGTGGACTTTAAAGTTAGGTTAGAGGAGGAGGGTGGGAGGGAGGCCCTACGAAAGTAGGACCTGTGGTCTAGAACACACCCACTCAAATACTAATCACTTACCTTCCCGCCCAGCTATGCGCTCCAACCTCACTTCCGCTGCCCGCTACAGGTAAGTAATTTTGAAACAAACTGTCTTACCTTAGCTGTAGTCTCCCGGGTTCGTTTTTCCTCGGCCGCTGTTCCCACTCAGTTCTGGGGAAAGAGAGGGACAGACAGGATTGGAGAAAGAGAGATTCTGGATTAGTGGTGCTGGAAGATCAAACATCAAAAACTGTAATCAGCACCACTAATCCAGAATCTGGTTTCCAGCATCTGCAGTCATTGTTTTTAGCTTGGAGAAAGAGAGAGACAGACAGGACTGGGGAAAGAGAGAGACAGACAGGACTGGGGAAAGAGAGAGACAGACACGACTGGGGAAAGAGAGAGAGAGAGAGAGAGAGACAGCCAGGACTGCGGAAACAGAGAGAGAGAGAGAGAAAGGACAGGGAAAAAGAGAGACAGCCAGGACTTGGATATGAGAGAGATAGACAGGAATGGGGAAAGAGAGAGACAGTTAGGACTGGGGAAAGAGAGAGACAGACAAGACTGGGGAAAGAGAGAGACAGACAGGACTGGGGAAAGAGAGCGAGAGCCAGGACTGGGGAAAGAGAGACAGAGATCAGACTGGGGAAAGAGAGAGACAAAGAGGACTGGGAAAGAGAGAGACAAAGAGAGAGACAGGACTGGGGAAAGGGAGAGACACAGAGAATGAGAGAGAGAGAGAGAGAGAGTCAGGACTGGGGAAAGAGAGAGGCAAAGAGGACTAGGGAAAGTGAGAGACAGACAGGTTTGAGGAAAGAGAGAGAGAGAGAGAGAGAGATAGGACAGGGAAAGAGAGAGACCTACAGGACTGGGGAAAAAGAGAGAAAGCCAGGACTGGGGAAAGAGATTGACAGACAGGACTGGGGAAAGAGAGAGACAGACAGGACTGGGGAACAAAAGCGACAGACAGGACTGGGGAAAGAGAGAGGCTAACAGGTCTTGAGAAAGAGAGACAGACAGACAGGACTGGAGAAAGAGAGACAGTCAGGACCGGCAAAAGAGTGAGACAGACAGGACTAGGGAAAGAGAGGGACTAACAGTACAGGGGAAAGAGAGAGACAGATAGGACTGGGGAATGAGAGAGACAGACAGAACTGGGGAAAGAGAGAGACAGGCAGGAAGGGGAAAAAGAGCGACAGAAAGAGAGACAGACAGGACTGGGAAACAAAAGTGACAGACAGGAATGGGGAAAGAGAGAGAGAGAGACAGGACTGGGGAAAGAGAGAGTCAGCGAATGAGAGGGAGCGAGAGAGAGACAGACAGGACTGGGGAAAGAGAGAGGCTAACAGGTCTGGAGAAAGAGAGACAGACAGACAGGACTGGAGAAAGAGAGACAGTCAGGACCGGCAAAAGAGTGAGACAGACAGGACGAGGGAAAGAGAGAGACTAACAGTACAGGGGAAAGAGAGAGACAGATAGGACTGGGGAATGAGAGAGAGAGACAGAACTGGGGAAAGTGAGAGACAGACAGGAAGGGGAAAAAGAGGGACAGAAAGATAGACAGACAGGACTGGGAAACAAAAGCGACAGACAGGACTGGGGTAAGAGAGAGAGAGAGACAGGACTGGGGAAAGAGAGAGACAGCGAATGAGAGGGAGCGAGAGAGAGACAGACAGGACTGGGGACCTACAGAGGCAGTCAGGACTGGGGAAAGAGAGAGAGAGAGAGAGAGAGAGAGAGACAGGACTGGGGAAAGGGAGAGACAGCCAGGACTGGGGAAACAGAGAGACAGACAGGACTGGGGAAAGAGAGAGAGAGAGAGAGAGAGAGACAGACAGGATTGGGGAAAGAGAGAGACAGCCAGGACTGGGGAAAGAGAGAGACAGCCAGGACAGGGGAAAGAGAGAGACAGCCAGGACTGGGGAAAGAGAGAGACAGACAGGACTGGGGAAAGAGTGAGACAGACAGGACTGGGGAAAGAGAGAGACAGCCAGGACTGGGGAAAGAGAGAGACAGCCAGGACTGGGGAAAGAGAGAGACAGCCAGGACTGGGGAAAGAGAGGGACAGCCAGGACTGGGGAAAGAGAGAGACAGACAGGACTGGGGAAAGAGAGAGACAGACAGGACTGGGGAACAAAAGCGACAGACAGGACTGGGGAACAAAAGCGACAGACAGGACTGGGGAAAGAGTGAGACAGACAGGACTGGGGAAAGAGAGACAGTCAGGACCGGCAAAAGAGTGAGACAGACAGGACTAGGGAAAGAGAGAGACTAACAGTACAGGGGAAAGAGAGAGACAGATATGACTGGGGAATGAGAGAGACAGACAGAACTGGGGAAAGAGAGAGACAGCCAGTACTGGGGAAAGAGAGAGACAGTCCGGACTGGGGAAAGAGAGAGACAGACAGGACTGGGGAAAGAGAGAGACAGACAGGACTGGGAAAAGAGAGAGACAGACAGGACTGGGAAAAGAGAGAGACAGACAGGACTGGGAAAAGAGAGAGACAGACAGGACTGGGAAAAGAGAGAGACAGACCGGACTTGGGAAAGAGAGAGTCTGAAAGGACTGCGGAAAGAGAGAGAGAGAGTAGTCGGGTAAAAGAGAGACAGTCAGGACCGGCAAAAGAGTGATATAGACAGGACTCGGGAAAGAGAGAGACTAACAGTACAGGGGAAAGAGAGAGACAGATAGGACTGGGGAATGAGAGAGACAGACAGAACTGGGAAACAAAAGCGACAGACAGGACTGGGGAAAGAGAGAGAGAGAGACAGGACTGGGGAAAGGGAGTGACAGCGAATGAGAGGGAGCGAGAGAGAGACAGACAGGACTGGGGCCATACAGAGGCAGTCAGGACTGGGGAAAGAGAGAGAGAGAGAGAGAGAGACAGGACTGGGGAAAGGGAGAGACAGCCAGGACTGGGGAAAGAGAGAGACAAAGAGGACTGGGGAAAGAGAGAGAGAGAGAGAGACAGCCAGGACTGCGGAAACAGAGAGAGAGACAGAGAGAGAGAGAGAGAGAAAGGACAGGGAAAAAGAGAGACAGCCAGGACTTGGATATGAGAGAGATAGACAGGAATGGGGAAAGAGAGAGACAGTTAGGACTGGGGAAAGAGAGAGACAGACAAGACTGGGGAAAGAGAGAGACAGACAGGACTGGGGAAAGAGAGCGAGAGCCAGGACTGGGGAAAGAGAGACAGAGATCAGACTGGGGAAAGAGAGAGACAAAGAGGACTGGGAAAGAGAGAGACAAAGAGAGAGACAGGACTGGGGAAAGGGAGAGACACAGAGAATGAGAGAGAGAGAGAGAGAGAGTCAGGACTGGGGAAAGAGAGAGGCAAAGAGGACTAGGGAAAGTGAGAGACAGACAGGTTTGAGGAAAGAGAGAGAGAGAGAGAGAGAGAGATAGGACAGGGAAAGAGAGAGACCTACAGGACTGGGGAAAAAGAGAGAAAGCCAGGACTGGGGAAAGAGAGAGACAGACAGGACTGGGGAAAGAGAGAGACAGACAGGACTGGGGAACAAAAGCGACAGACAGGACTGGGGAAAGAGAGAGGCTAACAGGTCTTGAGAAAGAGAGACAGACAGACAGGACTGGAGAAAGAGAGACAGTCAGGACCGGCAAAAGAGTGAGACAGACAGGACTAGGGAAAGAGAGGGACTAACAGTACAGGGGAAAGAGAGAGACAGATAGGACTGGGGAATGAGAGATACAGACAGAACTGGGGAAAGAGAGAGACAGGCAGGAAGGGGAAAATGAGCGACAGAAAGAGAGACAGACAGGACTGGGAAACAAAAGTGACAGACAGGACTGGGGAAAGAGAGAGAGAGAGACAGGACTGGGGAGAGAGAGAGTCAGCGAATGAGAGGGAGCGAGGGAGAGACAGACAGGACTGGGGAAAGAGAGAGACAGACAGGACTGGGGAAAGAGAGAGACAGACAGGAAGGGGAAAAAGAGGGACAGAAAGATAGACAGACAGGACTGGGAAACAAAAGCGACAGACAGGACTGGGGTAAGAGAGAGAGAGAGAGAGACAGGACTGGGGAAAGAGAGAGACAGCGAATGAGAGGGAGCGAGAGAGAGACAGACAGGACTGGGGACATACAGAGGCAGTCAGGACTGGGGAAAGAGAGAGAGAGAGAGAGAGAGAGACAGGACTGGGGAAAGGAAGAGACAGCCAGGACTGGGGAAAGGGAGAGACAGACAGGACTGGGGAAAGAGAGAGAGAGAGAGAGAGACAGACAGGATTGGGGAAAGAGAGAGACAGCCAGGACAGGGGAAAGAGAGAGACAGCCAGGACTGGGGAAAGAGAGAGACAGCCAGGACTGGGGAAAGAGAGAGACAGACAGGACTGGGGAAAGAGAGAGACAGACAGGACTGGGGAAAGAGAGAGACAGCCAGGACTGGGGAAAGAGAGAGACAGCCAGGACTGGGGAAAGAGAGAGACAGCCAGGACTGGGGAAAGAGAGAGACAGACAGGACTGGGGAAAGAGAGAGACAGACAGGACTGGGGAACAAAAGTGACAGACAGGACTGGGGAACAAAAGCGACAGACAGGACTGGGGAAAGAGTGAGACAGACAGGAATGGGGAAAGAGAGAGGCTAACAGGTCTGGAGAAAGAGAGACAGACAGACAGGACTGGAGAAAGAGAGACAGTCAGGACCGGCAAAAGAGTGAGACAGACAGGACTAGGGAAAGAGAGATACTAACAGTACAGGGGAAAGAGAGAGACAGATAGGACTGGGGAATGAGAGAGACAGACAGAACTGGGGAAAGAGAGAGACAGCCAGGACTGGGGAAAGAGAGAGACAGTCCGGACTGGGGAAAGAGAGAGACAGACAGGACTGGGAAAAGAGACAGACAGACAGGACTGGGAAAAGAGAGAGACAGACCGGACTTGGGAAAGAGAGAGTCTGAAAGGACTGCGGAAAGAGAGAGAGAGAGTACTCGGGTAAAAGAGAGACAGTCAGGACTGGGGAAAGAGAGAGGCAAAGAGGGCTGGCAAAGTGAGTGACAGACAGTTCTGCGGAAAGAGAGAGACAGACAGGATTGGGGAACGAGAGAGAGAGTCAGGACTGGGGAAAGAGAGAGACAGACAGGAAGGGGAAAGAGAGCGACAGAAAGAGAGACAGATAGGACTGGGGAACAAAAGCGACAGACAGGATTGGGGAAAGAGAGAGACAGATAGGTCTGGGGAATGAGAGAGACAGACAGAACTGGGGAAAGAGAGAGATTGAAATGACTGCGGAAAGAGAGAGAGAGAGTACTCGGGTAAAAGAGAGAGACAGTTAGGACTGGGGAAAGAGAGAGACAGTTAGGACTGGGGAAAGAGAGAGACAGTTAGGACTGGGGAAAGAGCGAGTCGGAAAGGACGGGGAAATAAAAGGATAGAGAGAGAGAGACAGACTCACAGGACTGGGGAAAGAAAGAGAGATGGACAGGACGGGAAAAGAAGAGAGAGACAGACAGACAGAGAGACAGACAGACAGAGAGGACTGTGGAAAGAGAGAGACAGGATTGGGGAAAGAGAGAGACAGACTGGACTGGGGAAAGAGAGAGACAGCGAATAAGAGGGAGCGAGAGAGAGAAAGCCAGGACTGGGGAAAGAGAGAGAGAGACAGGACTGGGGAAAGACAGAGACTAACAGAACAGGGGAAAGAGAGATAGACAGGACTGGGAAAGAGAGAGACAGTTAGGAATGGGGAAAGAGAGCGAGAGCCAGGACTGGGGAAAGAGAGACAGAGATCAGACTGGGGAAAAAAAGTGACAGACAGGAATGGGGAAAGAGAGAGGCTAACAGGTCTGGAGAAAGAGAGACAGACAGACAGGACTGGAGAAAGAGATACAGTCAGGACCGGCAAAAGAGTGAGACAGACAGGACTAGGGAAAGAGAGAGACTAACAGTACAGGGGAAAGAGAGAGACATATAGGACTGAGGAATGAGAGAGACAGACAGAACTGGGGAAAGAGAGAGAGAGAGAGAGAAACAGAACTGGGGAAAGAGAGAGAGAGAGAGACAGACAGGACTGGGAAACAAAAGCGACAGACAGGACTGGGGAAAGAGAGAGAGAGAGACAGGACTGGGGAAAGAGAGAGACAGCGAATGAGAGGGAGCGAGAGAGAGACAGACAGGACTGGGGACATACAGAGGCAGTCAGGACTGGGGAAAGAGAGAGAGAGAGAGACAGAGACAGGACTGGGGAAAGGGAGAGAGAGAGAGAGAGAGAGACAGGACTGGGGAAAGGGAGAGACAGCCAGGACTGGGGAAACAGAGAGACAGACAGGACTGGGGAAAGAGAGAGAGAGAGAGAGAGACAGACAGGATTGGGGAAAGAGACAGACAGCCAGGACTGGGGAAAGAGAGAGACCGACAGGACTGGGGAAAGAGAGAGACAGACAGGACTGGGGAAAGAGAGAGACAGACAGGACTGGGGAACAAAAGCGACAGACAGGACTGGGGAACAAAAGCGACAGACAGGACTGGGGAAAGAGAGAGACCGACAGGACTGGGGAAAGAGAGAGGCTAACAGGTCTGGAGAAAGAGAGACAGACAGACAGGACTGGAGAAAGAGAGAGAGAGAGAGACAGAGACAGCCAGGACTGGGGAAACAGAGAGACAGACAGGACTGGGGAAAGAGAGAGAGAGAGAGACAGACAGGATTGGGGAAAGAGAGAGACAGCCAGGACTGGGGAAAGAGAGAGACAGCCAGGACTGGGGAAAGAGAGAGAGAGAGAGAGAGAGACAGCCAGGACTGGGGAAAGAGAGAGAGAGAGAGACAGCCAGGACTGGGGAAAGAGAGAGAGAGAGAGAGAGAGACAGCCAGGACTGGGGAAAGAGAGAGAGAGAGACAGACAGGATTGGGGAAAGAGAGAGACAGCCAGGACTGGGGAAAGAGAGAGAGAGAGACAGACAGGACTGGGGAAAGAGAGAGACAGCCAGGACTGGGGAAAGAGAGAGACAGCCAGGACTGGGGAAAGAGAGAGACAGACAGCACTGGGGAAAGAGAGAGACAGACAGGACTGGGGAACAAAAGTGACAGACAGGACTGGGGAAAGAGAGAGGCTAACAGGACTGGGGAAAGAGAGAGGCTAACAGGTCTGGAGAAAGAGAGACAGACAGACAGGACTGGAGAAAGAGAGACAGTCAGGACCGGCAAAAGAGTGAGACAGACAGGACTAGGGAAAGAGAGAGACTAACAGTACAGGGGAAAGAGAGAGACAGACAGGAAGGGGAAAAAGAGCGACAGAAAGAGAGACAGACAGGACTGGGAAACAAAAGCGACAGACAGGACTGGGGAAAGAAAAGAGAGAGAGAGACAGGACTGGGGAAAGAGAGAGAGAGAGAGAGAGACAGGACTGGGGAAAGGGAGAGACAGCCAGGACTGGGGAAAGAGAGAGACAGCCAGGACTGGGGAAAGAGAGAGACAGACAGGAAGGGGAAAAAGAGCGACAGAAAGAGAGACAGACAGGACTGGGAAACAAAAGCGACAGACAGGACTGGGGAAAGAGAGAGAGAGAGACAGGACTGGGGAAAGAGAGAGACAGCCAGGACTGGGGAAAGGGAGAGACAGCCAGGATTGGGGAAAGGGAGAGACAGCCAGGACTGGGGAAACAGAGAGACAGACAGGACTGGGGAAAGAGAGAGAGAGAGAGAGAGAGACAGGATTGGGGAAAGAGAGAGACAGCCAGGACTGGGGAAAGGGAGAGACAGCCAGGACTGGGGAAACAGAGAGACAGACAGGACTGGGGAAAGAGAGAGAGAGAGAGAGAGAGACAGACAGGATTGGGGAAAGAGAGAGACAGCCAGGACTGGGGAAAGAGAGAGACAGACAGGACTGGGGAACAAAAGCGACAGACAGGACTGGGGAACAAAAGCGACAGACAGGACTGGGGAAAGAGAGAGACCGACAGGACTGGGGAAAGAGAGAGGCTAACAGGTCTGGAGAAAGAGAGAGAGAGAGAGAGAGAGACAGAGACAGCCAGGACTGGGGAAACAGAGAGACAGACAGGACTGGGGAAAGAGAGAGAGAGAGAGACAGACAGGATTGGGGAAAGAGAGAGACAGCCAGGACTGGGGAAAGAGAGAGGCAGTGAATGAGAGGGAGCGAGAGAGAGAGAGGCAGCCAGGACTGGGGAAAGAGAGAGAGAGAGAGACAGCCAGGACTGGGGAAAGAGAGAGAGAGAGAGAGAGACAGCCAGGACTGGGGAAAGAGAGAGAGAGAGAGACAGACAGGATTGGGGAAGGGGAGAGAGAGAGAGAGAGAGAGACAGCCAGGACTGGGGAA
>NC_092758.1:71178138-71233138 GCF_047496795.1 Chiloscyllium punctatum | reverse complement strand
TAACAGTACAGGGGAAAGAGAGAGACAGATAGGACTGGGGAATGAGAGAGACAGACAGGACTGGGGAAAGAGAGAGACAGACAGGACTGGGAAACAAAAGCGACAGACAGGACTGGGGTAAGAGAGAGAGAGAGACAGGACTGGGGAAAGAGAGAGACAGCGAATGAGAGGGAGCGAGAGAGAGACAGACAGGACTGGGGACATACAGAGGCAGTCAGGACTGGGGAAAGAGAGATAGAGAGAGAGAGAGAGAGACAGGACTGGGGAAAGGGAGAGACAGCCAGGACTGGGGAAACAGAGAGACAGACAGGACTGGGGAAAGAGAGAGAGAGGGAGAGAGACAGACAGGATTGGGGAAAGGGAGAGACAGCCAGGACTGGGGAAAGAGAGAGACAGCCAGGACTGGGGAAAGAGAGACACAGACAGGACTGGGGACATACAGAGGCAGTCAGGACTGGGGAAAGAGAGATAGAAAGAGAGAGAGAGAGACAGGACTGGGGAAAGGGAGAGACAGCCAGGACTGGGGAAACAGAGAGACAGACAGGACTGGGGAAAGAGTGAGACAGACAGGACTGGGGAAAGAGAGAGGCTAACAGGTCTGGAGAAAGAGAGACAGACAGACAGGACTGGAGAAAGAGAGACAGTCAGGACCGGCAAAAGAGTGAGACAGACAGGACGAGGGAAAGAGAGATACTAACAGTACAGGGGAAAGAGAGAGACAGATAGGACTGGGGAATGAGAGAGACAGACAGAACTGGGGAAAGAGAGAGACAGACAGGAAGGGGAAAGACAGAGACAGACAGGACTGGGGAAAGAGAGAGACAGACAGGACTGAGGAAAGAGAGAGACAGACAGGAAGGGGAAAAAGAGCGACAGAAAGAGAGACAGGCAGGACTGGGAAACAAAAGCGACAGACAGGACTGGGGAAAGAGAGAGAGAGAGACAGGACTGGGGAAAGAGAGAGACAGCGAATGAGAGGGAGCGAGAGAGAGACAGACAGGACTGGGGAAAGAGAGAGACAGCGAATGAGAGGGAGCGAGAGAGAGACAGACAGGACTGGGGAAAGGGAGAGATAGACAGGACTGGGGAAAGAGAGAGGCAGCCAGGACTGGGGAAAGAGAGAGGCAGCCAGGACTGGGGAAAGAGAGAGACAGCCAGGACTGGGGAAAGAGAGAGACAGCCAGGACTGGGGAAAGAGAGAGAGAGACAGGACTGGGGAAAGACAGAGACAGACAAGACTGGGGAAAGACAGAGACAGACAGGACTGGGGAAAGACAGGGACAGACAAGACTGGGGAAAGAGAGAGACAGACAGGATTGGGGAAAGAGAGAGACAAAGAGGACTGGGGAAAGAGAGAGACAGACAGGAAGGGGAAAAAGAGCGACAGAAAGAGAGACAGACAGGACTGGGAAACAAAAGCGACAGATAGGACTGGGGAAAGAGAGAGAGAGAGACAGGACTGGGGAAAGAGAGAGACAGCCAGGACTGGGGAAAGAGAGAGACAGCCAGGACTGGGGAAAGAGAGAGATAGCCAGGACTGGGGAAAGAGAGAGACAGACAGGACTGGGGAAAGAGAGAGACAGACAGGACTGGGGAACAAAAGCGACAGACAGGACTGGGGAACAAAAGCGACAGACAGGACTGGGGAAAGAGAGAGGCTAACAGGTCTGGAGAAAGAGAGACAGACAGACAGGACTGGAGAAAGAGAGACATTCAGGACCGGCAAAAGAGTGAGACAGACAGGACTAGGGAAAGAGAGATACTAACAGTACAGGGGAAAGAGAGAGACAGATAGGACTGCGGAATGAGAGAGACAGACAGAACTGGGGAAAGAGAGAGACAGCCAGGACTGGGGAAAGAGAGAGACAGTCCGGACTGGGGAAAGAGAGAGACAGACAGGACTGGGAAAAGAGACAGACAGACAGGACTGGGGAAAGAGAGAGACAGGACTGGGGAAAGGGAGAGACAAAGAGGACTGGGGAAACAGAGAGACAGCCAGGACTGGGGAAAGACAGAGACAGCCAGGACTGGGGAAACAGAGAGACAGACAGGACTGGGGAAAGAGAGAGAGAGAGAGAGAGAGAGAGACAGACAGGATTGGGGAAAGAGAGAGACAGCCAGGACTGGGGAAAGAGAGAGACAGCCAGGACTGGGGAAAGAGAGAGACAGACAGGACTGGGGAACAAAAGCGACAGACAGGACTGGGGAAAGAGAGAGACCGACAGGACTGGGGAAAGAGAGAGGCTAACAGGTCTGGAGAAAGAGAGACAGACAGACAGGACTGGAGAAAGAGAGAGAGAGAGAGAGACAGCCAGGACTGGGGAAACAGAGAGACAGACAAGACTGGGGAAAGAGAGAAAGAGAGAGACAGACAGGATTGGGGAAAGAGAGAGACAGCCAGGACTGGGGAAAGAGAGAGACAGCCAGGACTGGGGAAAGAGAGAGGCAGCGAATGAGAGGGAGCGAGAGAGAGAGAGGCAGCCAGGACTGGGGAAAGAGAGAGAGAGAGAGAGAGACAGCCAGGACTGGGGAAAGAGAGAGAGAGAGAGAGAGAGAGAGACAGCCAGGACTGGGGAAAGAGAGAGAGAGAGAGAGAGACAGGACTGGGGAATGAGAGAGAGAGAGAGAGACAGGATTGGGGAAAGAGAGAGAGAGAGAGAGACAGCCAGGACTGGGGAAAGAGAGAGAGAGAGACAGACAGGATTGGGGAAAGAGAGAGACAGCCAGGACTGGGGAAAGAGAGAGACAGACAGGACTGGGGAAAGAGAGAGACAGACAGCACTGGGGAAAGAGAGAGACAGACAGGACTGGGGAACAAAAGTGACAGACAGCACTGGGGAAAGAGAGAGGCTAACAGGTCTGGAGAAAGAGAGACAGACAGACAGGACTGGAGAAAGAGAGACAGTCAGGACGGCAAAAGAGTGAGACAGACAGGAATAGGGAAAGAGAGAGACTAACAGTACAGGGGAATGAGAGAGACAGATAGGACTGGGGAATGAGAGAGACAGACAGAACTGGGGAAAGAGAGAGACAGACAGGAAGGGGAAAAAGAGCGACAGAAAGAGAGACAGACAGGACTGGGAAACAAAAGTGACAGACAGGACTGGGGAAAGAGAGAGAGAGAGAGACAGGACTGGGGAAAGAGAGAGTCAGCGAATGAGAGGGAGCGAGAGAGAGACAGACAGGACTGGGGAAAGAGAGAGACAGACAGGACTGGGGAAAGAGAGAGCCTAACAGGTCTGGAGAAAGAGAGACAGACAGACAGGACTGGAGAAAGAGAGACAGTCAGGACCGGCAAAAGAGTGAGACAGACAGGACTAGGGAAAGAGAGAGACTAACAGTACAGGGGAAAGAGAGAGACAGATAGGACTGGGGAATGAGAGAGACAGACAGGACTGGGGAAAGAGAAAGAGAGAGAGAGGGAGAGAGACAGACAGGATTGGGGAAAGGGAGAGACAGCCAGGACTGGGGAAAGAGAGAGACAGCCAGGACTGGGGAAAGAGAGACACAGACAGGACTGGGGACATACAGAGGCAGTCAGGACTGGGGAAAGAGAGATAGAGAGAGAGAGAGAGAGACAGGACTGGGGAAAGGGAGAGACAGACAGGACTGGGGAAAGAGAGAGAGAGAGAGAGAGACAGACAGGATTGGGGAAAGAGAGAGACAGCCAGGACTGGGGAAAGAGAGAGACAGACAGGACTGGGGAAAGAGTGAGACAGACAGGACTGGGGAAAGAGAGAGACAGCCAGGTCTGGGGAAAGAGAGAGACAGACAGGACTGGGGAACGAGAGAGACAGACAGGACTGGGGAAAGAGTGAGACAGACAGGACTGGGGAAAGAGAGAGAGAGAGAGAGAGACAGACAGGATTGGGGAAAGAGAGTGACAGCCAGGACTGGGGAAAGAGAGAGACAGACAGGACTGGGGAAAGAGAGAGACAGACAGGACTGGGGAAAGAGTGAGACAGACAGGACTGGGGAAAGAGAGAGACAGCCAGGACTGGGGAAAGAGAGAGACAGACAGGACTGGGGAACAAAAGCGACAGACAGGACTGGGGAACAAAAGCGACAGACAGGACTGGGGAAAGAGTGAGACAGACAGGACTGGGGAAAGAGAGAGGCTAACAGGTCTGGAGAAAGAGAGACAGACAGACAGGACTGGAGAAAGAGAGACAGTCAGGACCGGCAAAAGAGTGAGACAGACAGGACGAGGGAAAGAGAGAGACTAACAGTACAGGGGAAAGAGAGAGACAGATAGGACTGGGGAATGAGAGAGACAGACAGAACTGGGGAAAGAGAGAGACAGACAGGAAGGGGAAAGACAGAGACAGACAGGACTGGGGAAAGAGAGAGACAGACAGGACTGGGGAAAGAGAGAGACAGACAGGAAGGGGAAAAAGAGCGACAGAAAGAGAGACAGGCAGGACTGGGAAACAAAAGCGACAGACAGGACTGGGGAAAGAGAGAGAGAGAGACAGGACTGGGGAAAGAGAGAGAGAGAGACAGGACTGGGGAAAGAGAGAGACAGCGAATGAGAGGGAGCGAGAGAGAGACAGACAGGACTGGGGAAAGAGAGAGAGAGGGAGAGAGACAGACAGGATTGGGGAAAGGGAGAGACAGCCAGGACTGGGGAAAGAGAGAGACAGCCAGGACTGGGGAAAGAGAGACACAGACAGGACTGGGGACATACAGAGGCAGTCAGGACTGGGGAAAGAGATATAGAGAGAGAGAGAGAGAGACAGGACTGGGGAAAGGGAGAGACAGACAGGACTGGGGAAAGAGAGAGAGAGAGAGAGAGACAGACAGGATTGGGGAAAGAGAGAGACAGCCAGGACTGGGGAAAGAGAGAGACACACAGGACTGGGGAAAGAGTGAGACAGACAGGACTGGGGAAAGAGAGAGACAGCCAGGTCTGGGGAAAGAGAGAGACAGACAGGACTGGGGAAAGAGAGAGACAGACAGGACTGGGGAAAGAGTGAGACAGACAGGACTGGGGAAAGAGAGAGAGAGAGAGAGAGACAGACAGTATTGGGGAAAGAGAGAGACAGCCAGGACTGGGGAAAGAGAGAGACAGACAGGACTGGGGAAAGAGAGAGACAGACAGGACTGGGGAAAGAGTGAGACAGACAGGACTGGGGAAAGAGAGAGACAGACAGGACTGGGGAAAGAGAGAGACAGACAGGACTGGGGAACAAAAGCGACAGACAGGACTGGGGAACAAAAGCGACAGACAGGACTGGGGAAAGAGTGTGACAGACAGGACTGGGGAAAGAGAGAGGCTAACACGTCTGGAGAAAGAGAGACAGACAGACAGGACTGGAGAAAGAGAGACAGTCAGGACCGGCAAAAGAGTGAGACAGACAGGACTAGGGAAAGAGAGAGACTAACAGTACAGGGGAAAGAGAGAGACAGATAGGACTGGGGAATGAGAGAGACAGACAGAACTGGGGAAAGAGAGAGACAGACAGGAAGGGGAAAGTCAGAGACAGACAGGACTGGGGAAAGAGAGAGACAGACAGGACTGGGGAAAGAGAGAGACAGACAGGAAGGGGAAAAAGAGCGACAGAAAGAGAGACAGGCAGGACTGGGAAACAAAAGCGACAGACAGGACTGGGGAAAGAGAGAGAGAGAGACAGGACTGGGGAAAGAGAGAGACAGCGAATGAGAGGGAGCGAGAGAGAGACAGACAGGACTGGGGAAAGAGAGAGACAGCGAATGAGAGGGAGCGAGAGAGAGACAGACAGGACTGGGGAAAGGGAGAGATAGACAGGACTGGGGAAAGAGAGAGGCAGCCAGGACTGGGGAAAGAGAGAGACAGCCAGGACTGGGGAAAGAGAGAGACAGCCAGGACTGGGGAAAGAGAGAGAGAGACCGGACTGGGGAAAGACAGAGACAGACAAGACTGGGGAAAGACAGAGACAGACAGGACTGGGGAAAGACAGGGACAGACAAGACTGGGGAAAGAGAGAGACAGACAGGATTGGGGAAAGAGAGAGACAAAGAGGACTGGGGAAAGAGAGAGACAGACAGGAAGGGGAAAAAGAGCGACAGAAAGAGAGACAGACAGGACTGGGAAACAAAAGCGACAGATAGGACTGGGGAAAGAGAGAGAGAGAGACAGGACTGGGGAAAGAGAGAGACAGCCAGGACTGGGGAAAGAGAGAGACAGCCAGGACTGGGGAAAGAGAGAGACAGACAGGACTGGGGAACAAAAGCGACAGACAGGACTGGGGAACAAAAGCGACAGACAGGACTGGGGAAAGAGTGAGACAGACAGGACTGGGGAAAGAGAGAGGCTAACAGGTCTGGAGAAAGAGAGACAGACAGACAGGACTGGAGAAAGAGAGACAGTCAGGGCCGGCAAAAGAGTGAGACAGACAGGACTAGGGAAAGAGAGATACTAACAGTACAGGGGAAAGAGAGAGACAGATAGGACTGGGGAATGAGAGAGACAGACAGAACTGGGGAAAGAGAGAGACAGCCAGGACTGGGGAAAGAGAGAGACAGTCCGGACTGGGGAAAGAGAGAGACAGACAGGACTGGGAAAAGAGACAGACAGACAGGACTGGGAAAAGAGAGAGAAAGACCGGACTTGGGAAAGAGAGAGTCTGAAAGGACTGCGGAAAGAGAGAGAGAGAGTACTCGGGTAAAAGAGAGACAGTCAGGACTGGGGAAAGAGAGAGGCAAAGAGGGCTGGCAAAGTGAGTGACAGACAGTTCTGCGGAAAGAGAGAGACAGACAGGATTGGGGAACGAGAGAGAGAGTCAGGACTGGGGAAAGAGAGCGACAGAAAGAGAGACAGACAGGACTGGGGAACAAAAGCGACAGACAGGACTGGGGAAAGAGAGAGACAGATAGGTCTGGGGAATGAGAGAGACAGACAGAACTGGGGAAAGAGAGAGATTGAAATGACTGCGGAAAGAGAGAGAGAGAGTACTCGGGTAAAAGAGAGAGACAGTTAGGACTGGGGAAAGAGAGAGACAGTTAGGACTGGGGAAAGAGAGAGACAGCGAATGAGAGGGAGCGAGAGAGAGAGAGGCAGCCAGGACTGGGGAAAGAGAGAGAGAGAGAGAGAGACAGCCAGGACTGGGGAAAGAGAGAGAGAGAGAGAGAGAGAGACAGCCAGGACTGGGGAAAGAGAGAGAGAGAGAGAGAGACAGGACTGGGGAATGAGAGAGAGAGAGAGAGACAGGATTGGGGAAAGAGAGAGAGAGAGAGAGACAGCCAGGACTGGGGAAAGAGAGAGAGAGAGACAGACAGGATTGGGGAAAGAGAGAGACAGCCAGGACTGGGGAAAGAGAGAGACAGACAGGACTGGGGAAAGAGAGAGACAGACAGCACTGGGGAAAGAGAGAGACAGACAGGACTGGGGAACAAAAGTGACAGACAGCACTGGGGAAAGAGAGAGGCTAACAGGTCTGGAGAAAGAGAGACAGACAGACAGGACTGGAGAAAGAGAGACAGTCAGGACCGGCAAAAGAGTGAGACAGACAGGAATAGGGAAAGAGAGAGACTAACAGTACAGGGGAATGAGAGAGACAGATAGGACTGGGGAATGAGAGAGACAGACAGAACTGGGGAAAGAGAGAGACAGACAGGAAGGGGAAAAAGAGCGACAGAAAGAGAGACAGACAGGACTGGGAAACAAAAGTGACAGACAGGACTGGGGAAAGAGAGAGAGAGAGAGACAGGACTGGGGAAAGAGAGAGTCAGCGAATGAGAGGGAGCGAGAGAGAGACAGACAGGACTGGGGAAAGAGAGAGACAGACAGGACTGGGGAAAGAGAGAGCCTAACAGGTCTGGAGAAAGAGAGACAGACAGACAGGACTGGAGAAAGAGAGACAGTCAGGACCGGCAAAAGAGTGAGACAGACAGGACTAGGGAAAGAGAGAGACTAACAGTACAGGGGAAAGAGAGAGACAGATAGGACTGGGGAATGAGAGAGACAGACAGAACTGGGGAAAGAGAGAGACAGACAGGAAGGGGAAAGACAGAGACAGACAGGACTGGGGAAAGAGAGAGACAGACAGGACTGGGGAAAGAGAGAGACAGACAGGAAGGGGAAAAAGAGCGACAGAAAGAGAGACAGGCAGGACTGGGAAACAAAAGCGACAGACAGGACTGGGGAAAGAGAGAGAGAGAGACAGGACTGGGGAAAGAGAGAGACAGCGAATGAGAGGGAGCGAGACAGAGACAGACAGGACTGGGGAAAGAGAGAGACAGCGAATGAGAGGGAGCGAGAGAGAGACAGACAGGACTGGGGAAAGGGAGAGATAGACAGGACTGGGGAAAGAGAGAGGCAGCCAGGACTGGGGAAAGAGAGAGACAGCCAGGACTGGGGAAAGAGAGAGACAGCCAGGACTGGGGAAAGAGAGAGAGAGACCGGACTGGGGAAAGACAGAGACAGACAAGACTGGGGAAAGACAGAGACAGACAGGACTGGGGAAAGACAGGGACAGACAAGACTGGGGAAAGAGAGAGACAGACAGGATTGGGGAAAGAGAGAGACAAAGAGGACTGGGGAAAGAGAGAGACAGACAGGAAGGGGAAAAAGAGCGACAGAAAGAGAGACAGACAGGACTGGGAAACAAAAGCGACAGATAGGACTGGGGAAAGAGAGAGAGAGAGACAGGACTGGGGAAAGAGAGAGACAGCCAGGACTGGGGAAAGAGAGAGACAGCCAGGACTGGGGAAAGAGAGAGACAGACAGGACTGGGGAAAGAGAGAGACAGACAGGACTGGGGAACAAAAGCGACAGACAGGACTGGGGAACAAAAGCGACAGACAGGACTGGGGAAAGAGTGAGACAGACAGGACTAGGGAAAGAGAGAGGCTAACAGGTCTGGAGAAAGAGAGACAGACAGACAGGACTGGAGAAAGAGAGACAGTCAGGGCCGGCAAAAGAGTGAGACAGACAGGACTAGGGAAAGAGAGATACTAACAGTACAGGGGAAAGAGAGAGACAGATAGGACTGGGGAATGAGAGAGACAGACAGAACTGGGGAAAGAGAGAGACAGCCAGGACTGGGGAAAGAGAGAGACAGTCCGGACTGGGGAAAGAGAGAGACAGACAGGACTGGGAAAAGAGACAGACAGACAGGACTGGGAAAAGAGAGAGAAAGACCGGACTTGGGAAAGAGAGAGTCTGAAAGGACTGCGGAAAGAGAGAGAGAGAGTACTCGGGTAAAAGAGAGACAGTCAGGACTGGGGAAAGAGAGAGGCAAAGAGGGCTGGCAAAGTGAGTGACAGACAGTTCTGCGGAAAGAGAGAGACAGACAGGATTGGGGAACGAGAGAGAGAGTCAGGACTGGGGAAAGAGAGCGACAGAAAGAGAGACAGACAGGACTGGGGAACAAAAGCGACAGACAGGACTGGGGAAAGAGAGAGACAGATAGGTCTGGGGAATGAGAGAGACAGACAGAACTGGGGAAAGAGAGAGATTGAAATGACTGCGGAAAGAGAGAGAGAGAGTACTCGGGTAAAAGAGAGAGACAGTTAGGACTGGGGAAAGAGAGAGACAGTTAGGACTGGGGAAAGAGAGAGACAGCGAATGAGAGGGAGCGAGAGAGAGAGAGGCAGCCAGGACTGGGGAAAGAGAGAGAGAGAGAGAGAGAGACAGCCAGGACTGGGGAAAGAGAGAGAAGGAGAGAGAGAGAGACAGCCAGGACTGGGGAAAGAGAGAGAGAGAGAGAGAGACAGGACTGGGGAATGAGAGAGAGAGAGAGAGACAGGATTGGGGAAAGAGAGAGAGAGAGAGAGACAGCCAGGACTGGGGAAAGAGAGAGAGAGAGATAGACAGGATTGGGGAAAGAGAGAGACAGCCAGGACTGGGGAAAGAGAGAGACAGACAGGACTGGGGAAAGAGAGAGACAGACAGCACTGGGGAAAGAGAGAGACAGACAGGACTGGGGAACAAAAGTGACAGACAGCACTGGGGAAAGAGAAAGGCTAACAGGTCTGGAGAAAGAGAGACAGACAGACAGGACTGGAGAAAGAGAGACAGTCAGGACCGGCAAAAGAGTGAGACAGACAGGAATAGGGAAAGAGAGAGACTAACAGTACAGGGGAATGAGAGAGACAGATAGGACTGGGGAATGAGAGAGACAGACAGAACTGGGGAAAGAGAGAGACAGACAGGAAGGGGAAAAAGAGCGACAGAAAGAGAGACAGACAGGACTGGGAAACAAAAGTGACAGACAGGACTGGGGAAAGAGAGAGAGAGAGAGACAGGACTGGGGAAAGAGAGAGTCAGCGAATGAGAGGGAGCGAGAGAGAGACAGACAGGACTGGGGAAAGAGAGAGACAGACAGGACTGGGGAAAGAGAGAGTCTAACAGGTCTGGAGAAAGAGAGACAGACAGACAGGACTGGAGAAAGAGAGACAGTCAGGACCGGCAAAAGAGTGAGACAGACAGGACTAGGGAAAGAGAGAGACTAACAGTACAGGGGAAAGAGAGAGACAGATAGGACTGGGGAATGAGAGAGACAGACAGGACTGGGGAAAGAGAGAGAGAGGGAGAGAGACAGACAGGATTGGGGAAAGGGAGAGACAGCCAGGACTGGGGAAAGAGAGAGACAGCCAGGACTGGGGAAAGAGAGACACAGACAGGACTGGGGACATACAGAGGCAGTCAGGACTGGGGAAAGAGAGATAGAGAGAGAGAGAGAGAGACAGGACTGGGGAAAGGGAGAGACAGACAGGACTGGGGAAAGAGAGAGAGAGAGAGAGAGACAGACAGGATTGGGGAAAGAGAGAGACAGCCAGGACTGGGGAAAGAGAGAGACAGACAGGACTGGGGAAAGAGTGAGACAGACAGGACTGGGGAAAGAGAGAGACAGCCAGGTCTGGGGAAAGAGAGAGACAGACAGGACTGGGGAACGAGAGAGACAGACAGGACTGGGGAAAGAGTGAGACAGACAGGACTGGGGAAAGAGAGAGAGAGAGAGAGAGACAGACAGGATTGGGGAAAGAGAGAGACAGCCAGGACTGGGGAAAGAGAGAGACAGACAGGACTGGGGAAAGAGAGAGACAGACAGGACTGGGGAAAGAGTGAGACAGACAGGACTGGGGAAAGAGAGAGACAGCCAGGACTGGGGAAAGAGAGAGACAGACAGGACTGGGGAACAAAAGCGACAGACAGGACTGGGGAACAAAAGCGACAGACAGGACTGGGGAAAGAGTGAGACAGACAGGACTGGGGAAAGAGAGAGGCTAACAGGTCTGGAGAAAGAGAGACAGACAGACAGGACTGGAGAAAGAGAGACAGTCAGGACCGGCAAAAGAGTGAGACAGACAGGACGAGGGAAAGAGAGAGACTAACAGTACAGGGGAAAGAGAGAGACAGATAGGACTGGGGAATGAGAGAGACAGACAGAACTGGGGAAAGAGAGAGACAGACAGGAAGGGGAAAGACAGAGACAGACAGGACTGGGGAAAGAGAGAGACAGACAGGACTGGGGAAAGAGAGAGACAGACAGGAAGGGGAAAAAGAGCGACAGAAAGAGAGACAGGCAGGACTGGGAAACAAAAGCGACAGACAGGACTGGGGAAAGAGAGAGAGAGAGACAGGACTGGGGAAAGAGAGAGACAGCGAATGAGAGGGAGCGAGAGAGAGACAGACAGGACTGGGGAAAGAGAGAGACAGCGAATGAGAGGGAGCGAGAGAGAGACAGACAGGACTGGGGAAAGGGAGAGATAGACAGGACTGGGGAAAGAGAGAGGCAGCCAGGACTGGGGAAAGAGAGAGACAGCCAGGACTGGGGAAAGAGAGAGACAGCCAGGACTGGGGAAAGAGAGAGAGAGACCGGACTGGGGAAAGACAGAGACAGACAAGACTGGGGAAAGACAGAGACAGACAGGACTGGGGAAAGACAGGGACAGACAAGACTGGGGAAAGAGAGAGACAGACAGGATTGGGGAAAGAGAGAGACAAAGAGGACTGGGGAAAGAGAGAGACAGACAGGAAGGGGAAAAAGAGCGACAGAAAGAGAGACAGACAGGACTGGGAAACAAAAGCGACAGATAGGACTGGGGAAAGAGAGAGAGAGAGACAGGACTGGGGAAAGAGAGAGACAGCCAGGACTGGGGAAAGAGAGAGACAGCCAGGACTGGGGAAAGAGAGAGACAGACAGGACTGGGGAAAGAGAGAGACAGACAGGACTGGGGAACAAAAGCGACAGACAGGACTGGGGAACAAAAGCGACAGACAGGACTGGGGAAAGAGTGAGACAGACAGGACTGGGGAAAGAGAGAGGCTAACAGGTCTGGAGAAAGAGAGACAGACAGACAGGACTGGAGAAAGAGAGACAGTCAGGGCCGGCAAAAGAGTGAGACAGACAGGACTAGGGAAAGAGAGATACTAACAGTACAGGGGAAAGAGAGAGACAGATAGGACTGGGGAATGAGAGAGACAGACAGAACTGGGGAAAGAGAGAGACAGCCAGGACTGGGGAAAGAGAGAGACAGTCCGGACTGGGGAAAGAGAGAGACAGACAGGACTGGGAAAAGAGACAGACAGACAGGACTGGGAAAAGAGAGAGAAAGACCGGACTTGGGAAAGAGAGAGTCTGAAAGGACTGCGGAAAGAGAGAGAGAGAGTACTCGGGTAAAAGAGAGACAGTCAGGACTGGGGAAAGAGAGAGGCAAAGAGGGCTGGCAAAGTGAGTGACAGACAGTTCTGCGGAAAGAGAGAGACAGACAGGATTGGGGAACGAGAGAGAGAGTCAGGACTGGGGAAAGAGAGCGACAGAAAGAGAGACAGACAGGACTGGGGAACAAAAGCGACAGACAGGACTGGGGAAAGAGAGAGACAGATAGGTCTGGGGAATGAGAGAGACAGACAGAACTGGGGAAAGAGAGAGATTGAAATGACTGCGGAAAGAGAGAGAGAGAGTACTCGGGTAAAAGAGAGAGACAGTTAGGACTGGGGAAAGAGAGAGACAGTTAGGACTGGGGAAAGAGAGAGACAGCGAATGAGAGGGAGCGAGAGAGAGAGAGGCAGCCAGGACTGGGGAAAGAGAGAGAGAGAGAGAGAGACAGCCAGGACTGGGGAAAGAGAGAGAGAGAGAGAGAGAGAGACAGCCAGGACTGGGGAAAGAGAGAGAGAGAGAGAGAGACAGGACTGGGGAATGAGAGAGAGAGAGAGAGACAGGATTGGGGAAAGAGAGAGAGAGAGAGAGACAGCCAGGACTGGGGAAAGAGAGAGAGAGAGACAGACAGGATTGGGGAAAGAGAGAGACAGCCAGGACTGGGGAAAGAGAGAGACAGACAGGACTGGGGAAAGAGAGAGACAGACAGCACTGGGGAAAGAGAGAGACAGACAGGACTGGGGAACAAAAGTGACAGACAGCACTGGGGAAAGAGAAAGGCTAACAGGTCTGGAGAAAGAGAGACAGACAGACAGGACTGGAGAAAGAGAGACAGTCAGGACCGGCAAAAGAGTGAGACAGACAGGAATAGGGAAAGAGAGAGACTAACAGTACAGGGGAAAGAGAGAGACAGATAGGACTGGGGAATGAGAGAGACAGACAGAACTGGGGAAAGAGAGAGACAGACAGGAAGGGGAAAAAGAGCGACAGAAAGAGAGACAGACAGGACTGGGAAACAAAAGTGACAGACAGGACTGGGGAAAGAGAGAGAGAGAGACAGGACTGGGGAAAGAGAGAGTCAGCGAATGAGAGGGAGCGAGAGAGAGACAGACAGGACTGGGGAAAGAGAGAGACAGACAGGACTGGGGAAAGAGAGAGTCTAACAGGTCTGGAGAAAGAGAGACAGACAGACAGGACTGGAGAAAGAGAGACAGTCAGGACCGGCAAAAGAGTGAGACAGACAGGACTAGGGAAAGAGAGAGACTAACAGTACAGGGGAAAGAGAGAGACAGATAGGACTGGGGAATGAGAGAGACAGACAGGACTGGGGAAAGAGAGAGACAGACAGGACTGGGAAACAAAAGCGACAGACAGGACTGGGGTAAGAGAGAGAGAGAGACAGGACTGGGGAAAGAGAGAGACAGCGAATGAGAGGGAGCGAGAGAGAGACAGACAGGACTGGGGACATACAGAGGCAGTCAGGACTGGGGAAAGAGAGATAGAGAGAGAGAGAGAGAGACAGGACTGGGGAAAGGGAGAGACAGCCAGGACTGGGGAAACAGAGAGACAGACAGGACTGGGGAAAGAGAGAGAGGGGGAGAGAGACAGACAGGATTGGGGAAAGGGAGAGACAGCCAGGACTGGGGAAAGAGAGAGACAGCCAGGACTGGGGAAAGAGAGACACAGACAGGACTGGGGACATACAGAGGCAGTCAGGACTGGGGAAAGAGAGATAGAAAGAGAGAGAGAGAGACAGGACTGGGGAAAGGGAGAGACAGCCAGGACTGGGGAAACAGAGAGACAGACAGGACTGGGGAAAGAGTGAGACAGACAGGACTGGGGAAAGAGAGAGGCTAACAGGTCTGGAGAAAGAGAGACAGACAGACAGGACTGGAGAAAGAGAGACAGTCAGGACCGGCAAAAGAGTGAGACAGACAGGACGAGGGAAAGAGAGATACTAACAGTACAGGGGAAAGAGAGAGACAGATAGGACTGGGGAATGAGAGAGACAGACAGAACTGGGGAAAGAGAGAGACAGACAGGAAGGGGAAAGACAGAGACAGACAGGACTGGGGAAAGAGAGAGACAGACAGGACTGAGGAAAGAGAGAGACAGACAGGAAGGGGAAAAAGAGCGACAGAAAGAGAGACAGGCAGGACTGGGAAACAAAAGCGACAGACAGGACTGGGGAAAGAGAGAGAGAGAGACAGGACTGGGGAAAGAGAGAGACAGCGAATGAGAGGGAGCGAGAGAGAGACAGACAGGACTGGGGAAAGAGAGAGACAGCGAATGAGAGGGAGCGAGAGAGAGACAGACAGGACTGGGGAAAGGGAGAGATAGACAGGACTGGGGAAAGAGAGAGGCAGCCAGGACTGGGGAAAGAGAGAGGCAGCCAGGACTGGGGAAAGAGAGAGACAGCCAGGACTGGGGAAAGAGAGAGACAGCCAGGACTGGGGAAAGAGAGAGAGAGACAGGACTGGGGAAAGACAGAGACAGACAAGACTGGGGAAAGACAGAGACAGACAGGACTGGGGAAAGACAGGGACAGACAAGACTGGGGAAAGAGAGAGACAGACAGGATTGGGGAAAGAGAGAGACAAAGAGGACTGGGGAAAGAGAGAGACAGACAGGAAGGGGAAAAAGAGCGACAGAAAGAGAGACAGACAGGACTGGGAAACAAAAGCGACAGATAGGACTGGGGAAAGAGAGAGAGAGAGACAGGACTGGGGAAAGAGAGAGACAGCCAGGACTGGGGAAAGAGAGAGACAGCCAGGACTGGGGAAAGAGAGAGATAGCCAGGACTGGGGAAAGAGAGAGACAGACAGGACTGGGGAAAGAGAGAGACAGACAGGACTGGGGAACAAAAGCGACAGACAGGACTGGGGAACAAAAGCGACAGACAGGACTGGGGAAAGAGAGAGGCTAACAGGTCTGGAGAAAGAGAGACAGACAGACAGGACTGGAGAAAGAGAGACATTCAGGACCGGCAAAAGAGTGAGACAGACAGGACTAGGGAAAGAGAGATACTAACAGTACAGGGGAAAGAGAGAGACAGATAGGACTGCGGAATGAGAGAGACAGACAGAACTGGGGAAAGAGAGAGACAGCCAGGACTGGGGA
Source organism: Chiloscyllium punctatum (assembly GCF_047496795.1). Classification (NCBI taxonomy): domain Eukaryota; kingdom Metazoa; phylum Chordata; class Chondrichthyes; order Orectolobiformes; family Hemiscylliidae; genus Chiloscyllium; species Chiloscyllium punctatum. Next base: position 71,217,434 of record NC_092758.1, on the reverse strand, counting down.
AAGAGAGAGACAGTCCGGACTGGGGAAAGAGAGAGACAGACAGGACTGGGAAAAGAGACAGACAGACAGGACTGGGAAAAGAGAGAGACAGACCGGACTTGGGAAAGAGAGAGTCTGAAAGGACTGCGGAAAGAGAGAGAGAGAGTACTCGGGTAAAAGAGAGACAGTCAGGACTGGGGAAAGAGAGAGGCAAAGAGGGCTGGCAAAGTGAGTGACAGACAGTTCTGCGGAAAGACAGAGACAGACAGGATTGGGGAACGAGAGAGAGAGTCAGGACTGGGGAAAGAGAGCGACAGAAAGAGAGACAGACAGGACTGGGGAACAAAAGCGACAGACAGGACTGGGGAAAGAGAGAGACAGATAGGTCTGGGGAATGAGAGAGACAGACAGAACTGGGGAAAGAGAGAGATTGAAATGACTGCGGAAAGAGAGAGAGAGAGTACTCGGGTAAAAGAGAGAGACAGTTAGGACTGGGGAAAGAGAGAGACAGTTAGGACTGGGGAAAGAGGGAGACAGTTAGGACTGGGGAAAGAGCGAGTCGGAAAGGACGGGGAAATAAAAGGATAGAGAGAGAGAGACAGACTCACAGGACTGGGGAAAGAAAGAGAGATGGACAGGACGGGAAAAGAGAGAGAGACAGACAGACAGAGAGACAGACAGACAGAGAGGACTGTGGAAAGAGAGAGACAGGATTGGGGAAAGAGAGAGACAGACTGGACTGGGGAAAGAGAGAGACAGCGAATAAGAGGGAGCGAGAGAGAGAAAGCTAGGACTGGGGAAAGAGAGAGAGAGACAGGACTGGGAAAGACAGAGACTAACAGAACAGGGGAAAGAGAGATAGACAGGACTGGGAAAGAGAGAGACAGTTAGGAATGGGGAAAGAGAGCGAGAGCCAGGACTGGGGAAAGAGAGACAGAGATCAGACTGGGGAAAAAAAGTGACAGACAGGAATGGGGAAAGAGAGAGGCTAACAGGTCTGGAGAAAGAGAGACAGACAGACAGGACTGGAGAAAGAGAGACAGTCAGGACCGGCAAAAGAGTGAGACAGACAGGACTAGGGAAAGAGAGAGACTAACAGTACAGGGGAAAGAGAGAGACATATAGGACTGAGGAATGAGAGAGACAGACAGAACTGGGGAAAGAGAGAGAGAGAGAGAAAAACAGAACTGGGGAAAGAGAGAGAGAGAGAGACAGACAGGACTGGGGACATACAGAGGCAGTTAGGACTGGGGAAAGAGAGAGACAGGACTGGGGAAAGGGAGAGACAAAGAGGACTGGGGAAACAGAGAGACAGCCAGGACTGGGGAAAGACAGAGACAGCCAGGACTGGGGAAACAGAGAGACAGACAGGACTGGGGAAAGAGAGAGAGAGAGAGAGAGAGAGAGACAGACAGGATTGGGGAAAGAGAGAGACAGCCAGGACTGGGGAAAGAGAGAGACAGCCAGGACTGGGGAAAGAGAGAGACAGACAGGACTGGGGAACAAAAGCGACAGACAGGACTGGGGAAAGAGAGAGACCGACAGGACTGGGGAAAGAGAGAGGCTAACAGGTCTGGAGAAAGAGAGACAGACAGACAGGACTGGAGAAAGAGAGAGAGAGAGAGAGACAGCCAGGACTGGGGAAACAGAGAGACAGACAAGACTGGGGAAAGAGAGAAAGAGAGAGACAGACAGGATTGGGGAAAGAGAGAGACAGCCAGGACTGGGGAAAGAGAGAGACAGCCAGGACTGGGGAAAGAGAGAGGCAGCGAATGAGAGGGAGCGAGAGAGAGAGAGGCAGCCAGGACTGGGGAAAGAGAGAGAGAGAGAGAGAGACAGCCAGGACTGGGGAAAGAGAGAGAGAGAGAGAGAGAGAGAGACAGCCAGGACTGGGGAAAGAGAGAGAGAGAGAGAGAGACAGGACTGGGGAATGAGAGAGAGAGAGAGAGACAGGATTGGGGAAAGAGAGAGAGAGAGAGAGACAGCCAGGACTGGGGAAAGAGAGAGAGAGAGACAGACAGGATTGGGGAAAGAGAGAGACAGCCAGGACTGGGGAAAGAGAGAGACAGACAGGACTGGGGAAAGAGAGAGACAGACAGCACTGGGGAAAGAGAGAGACAGACAGGACTGGGGAACAAAAGTGACAGACAGCACTGGGGAAAGAGAGAGGCTAACAGGTCTGGAGAAAGAGAGACAGACAGACAGGACTGGAGAAAGAGAGACAGTCAGGACGGCAAAAGAGTGAGACAGACAGGAATAGGGAAAGAGAGAGACTAACAGTACAGGGGAATGAGAGAGACAGATAGGACTGGGGAATGAGAGAGACAGACAGAACTGGGGAAAGAGAGAGACAGACAGGAAGGGGAAAAAGAGCGACAGAAAGAGAGACAGACAGGACTGGGAAACAAAAGTGACAGACAGGACTGGGGAAAGAGAGAGAGAGAGAGACAGGACTGGGGAAAGAGAGAGTCAGCGAATGAGAGGGAGCGAGAGAGAGACAGACAGGACTGGGGAAAGAGAGAGACAGACAGGACTGGGGAAAGAGAGAGCCTAACAGGTCTGGAGAAAGAGAGACAGACAGACAGGACTGGAGAAAGAGAGACAGTCAGGACCGGCAAAAGAGTGAGACAGACAGGACTAGGGAAAGAGAGAGACTAACAGTACAGGGGAAAGAGAGAGACAGATAGGACTGGGGAATGAGAGAGACAGACAGGACTGGGGAAAGAGAGAGAGAGGGAGAGAGACAGACAGGATTGGGGAAAGGGAGAGACAGCCAGGACTGGGGAAAGAGAGAGACAGCCAGGACTGGGGAAAGAGAGACACAGACAGGACTGGGGACATACAGAGGCAGTCAGGACTGGGGAAAGAGAGATAGAGAGAGAGAGAGAGAGACAGGACTGGGGAAAGGGAGAGACAGACAGGACTGGGGAAAGAGAGAGAGAGAGAGAGAGACAGACAGGATTGGGGAAAGAGAGAGACAGCCAGGACTGGGGAAAGAGAGAGACAGACAGGACTGGGGAAAGAGTGAGACAGACAGGACTGGGGAAAGAGAGAGACAGCCAGGTCTGGGGAAAGAGAGAGACAGACAGGACTGGGGAACGAGAGAGACAGACAGGACTGGGGAAAGAGTGAGACAGACAGGACTGGGGAAAGAGAGAGAGAGAGAGAGAGACAGACAGGATTGGGGAAAGAGAGTGACAGCCAGGACTGGGGAAAGAGAGAGACAGACAGGACTGGGGAAAGAGAGAGACAGACAGGACTGGGGAAAGAGTGAGACAGACAGGACTGGGGAAAGAGAGAGACAGCCAGGACTGGGGAAAGAGAGAGACAGACAGGACTGGGGAACAAAAGCGACAGACAGGACTGGGGAACAAAAGCGACAGACAGGACTGGGGAAAGAGTGAGACAGACAGGACTGGGGAAAGAGAGAGGCTAACAGGTCTGGAGAAAGAGAGACAGACAGACAGGACTGGAGAAAGAGAGACAGTCAGGACCGGCAAAAGAGTGAGACAGACAGGACGAGGGAAAGAGAGAGACTAACAGTACAGGGGAAAGAGAGAGACAGATAGGACTGGGGAATGAGAGAGACAGACAGAACTGGGGAAAGAGAGAGACAGACAGGAAGGGGAAAGACAGAGACAGACAGGACTGGGGAAAGAGAGAGACAGACAGGACTGGGGAAAGAGAGAGACAGACAGGAAGGGGAAAAAGAGCGACAGAAAGAGAGACAGGCAGGACTGGGAAACAAAAGCGACAGACAGGACTGGGGAAAGAGAGAGAGAGAGACAGGACTGGGGAAAGAGAGAGAGAGAGACAGGACTGGGGAAAGAGAGAGACAGCGAATGAGAGGGAGCGAGAGAGAGACAGACAGGACTGGGGAAAGAGAGAGAGAGGGAGAGAGACAGACAGGATTGGGGAAAGGGAGAGACAGCCAGGACTGGGGAAAGAGAGAGACAGCCAGGACTGGGGAAAGAGAGACACAGACAGGACTGGGGACATACAGAGGCAGTCAGGACTGGGGAAAGAGATATAGAGAGAGAGAGAGAGAGACAGGACTGGGGAAAGGGAGAGACAGACAGGACTGGGGAAAGAGAGAGAGAGAGAGAGAGACAGACAGGATTGGGGAAAGAGAGAGACAGCCAGGACTGGGGAAAGAGAGAGACACACAGGACTGGGGAAAGAGTGAGACAGACAGGACTGGGGAAAGAGAGAGACAGCCAGGTCTGGGGAAAGAGAGAGACAGACAGGACTGGGGAAAGAGAGAGACAGACAGGACTGGGGAAAGAGTGAGACAGACAGGACTGGGGAAAGAGAGAGAGAGAGAGAGAGAAAGACAGTATTGGGGAAAGAGAGAGACAGCCAGGACTGGGGAAAGAGAGAGACAGACAGGACTGGGGAAAGAGAGAGACAGACAGGACTGGGGAAAGAGTGAGACAGACAGGACTGGGGAAAGAGAGAGACAGACAGGACTGGGGAAAGAGAGAGACAGACAGGACTGGGGAACAAAAGCGACAGACAGGACTGGGGAACAAAAGCGACAGACAGGACTGGGGAAAGAGTGTGACAGACAGGACTGGGGAAAGAGAGAGGCTAACACGTCTGGAGAAAGAGAGACAGACAGACAGGACTGGAGAAAGAGAGACAGTCAGGACCGGCAAAAGAGTGAGACAGACAGGACTAGGGAAAGAGAGAGACTAACAGTACAGGGGAAAGAGAGAGACAGATAGGACTGGGGAATGAGAGAGACAGACAGAACTGGGGAAAGAGAGAGACAGACAGGAAGGGGAAAGTCAGAGACAGACAGGACTGGGGAAAGAGAGAGACAGACAGGACTGGGGAAAGAGAGAGACAGACAGGAAGGGGAAAAAGAGCGACAGAAAGAGAGACAGGCAGGACTGGGAAACAAAAGCGACAGACAGGACTGGGGAAAGAGAGAGAGAGAGACAGGACTGGGGAAAGAGAGAGACAGCGAATGAGAGGGAGCGAGAGAGAGACAGACAGGACTGGGGAAAGAGAGAGACAGCGAATGAGAGGGAGCGAGAGAGAGACAGACAGGACTGGGGAAAGGGAGAGATAGACAGGACTGGGGAAAGAGAGAGGCAGCCAGGACTGGGGAAAGAGAGAGACAGCCAGGACTGGGGAAAGAGAGAGACAGCCAGGACTGGGGAAAGAGAGAGAGAGACCGGACTGGGGAAAGACAGAGACAGACAAGACTGGGGAAAGACAGAGACAGACAGGACTGGGGAAAGACAGGGACAGACAAGACTGGGGAAAGAGAGAGACAGACAGGATTGGGGAAAGAGAGAGACAAAGAGGACTGGGGAAAGAGAGAGACAGACAGGAAGGGGAAAAAGAGCGACAGAAAGAGAGACAGACAGGACTGGGAAACAAAAGCGACAGATAGGACTGGGGAAAGAGAGAGAGAGAGACAGGACTGGGGAAAGAGAGAGACAGCCAGGACTGGGGAAAGAGAGAGACAGCCAGGACTGGGGAAAGAGAGAGACAGACAGGACTGGGGAACAAAAGCGACAGACAGGACTGGGGAACAAAAGCGACAGACAGGACTGGGGAAAGAGTGAGACAGACAGGACTGGGGAAAGAGAGAGGCTAACAGGTCTGGAGAAAGAGAGACAGACAGACAGGACTGGAGAAAGAGAGACAGTCAGGGCCGGCAAAAGAGTGAGACAGACAGGACTAGGGAAAGAGAGATACTAACAGTACAGGGGAAAGAGAGCGACAGATAGGACTGGGGAATGAGAGAGACAGACAGAACTGGGGAAAGAGAGAGACAGCCAGGACTGGGGAAAGAGAGAGACAGTCCGGACTGGGGAAAGAGAGAGACAGACAGGACTGGGAAAAGAGACAGACAGACAGGACTGGGAAAAGAGAGAGAAAGACCGGACTTGGGAAAGAGAGAGTCTGAAAGGACTGCGGAAAGAGAGAGAGAGAGTACTCGGGTAAAAGAGAGACAGTCAGGACTGGGGAAAGAGAGAGGCAAAGAGGGCTGGCAAAGTGAGTGACAGACAGTTCTGCGGAAAGAGAGAGACAGACAGGATTGGGGAACGAGAGAGAGAGTCAGGACTGGGGAAAGAGAGCGACAGAAAGAGAGACAGACAGGACTGGGGAACAAAAGCGACAGACAGGACTGGGGAAAGAGAGAGACAGATAGGTCTGGGGAATGAGAGAGACAGACAGAACTGGGGAAAGAGAGAGATTGAAATGACTGCGGAAAGAGAGAGAGAGAGTACTCGGGTAAAAGAGAGAGACAGTTAGGACTGGGGAAAGAGAGAGACAGTTAGGACTGGGGAAAGAGAGAGACAGCGAATGAGAGGGAGCGAGAGAGAGAGAGGCAGCCAGGACTGGGGAAAGAGAGAGAGAGAGAGAGAGACAGCCAGGACTGGGGAAAGAGAGAGAGAGAGAGAGAGAGAGACAGCCAGGACTGGGGAAAGAGAGAGAGAGAGAGAGAGACAGGACTGGGGAATGAGAGAGAGAGAGAGAGACAGGATTGGGGAAAGAGAGAGAGAGAGAGAGACAGCCAGGACTGGGGAAAGAGAGAGAGAGAGACAGACAGGATTGGGGAAAGAGAGAGACAGCCAGGACTGGGGAAAGAGAGAGACAGACAGGACTGGGGAAAGAGAGAGACAGACAGCACTGGGGAAAGAGAGAGACAGACAGGACTGGGGAACAAAAGTGACAGACAGCACTGGGGAAAGAGAGAGGCTAACAGGTCTGGAGAAAGAGAGACAGACAGACAGGACTGGAGAAAGAGAGACAGTCAGGACCGGCAAAAGAGTGAGACAGACAGGAATAGGGAAAGAGAGAGACTAACAGTACAGGGGAATGAGAGAGACAGATAGGACTGGGGAATGAGAGAGACAGACAGAACTGGGGAAAGAGAGAGACAGACAGGAAGGGGAAAAAGAGCGACAGAAAGAGAGACAGACAGGACTGGGAAACAAAAGTGACAGACAGGACTGGGGAAAGAGAGAGAGAGAGAGACAGGACTGGGGAAAGAGAGAGTCAGCGAATGAGAGGGAGCGAGAGAGAGACAGACAGGACTGGGGAAAGAGAGAGACAGACAGGACTGGGGAAAGAGAGAGCCTAACAGGTCTGGAGAAAGAGAGACAGACAGACAGGACTGGAGAAAGAGAGACAGTCAGGACCGGCAAAAGAGTGAGACAGACAGGACTAGGGAAAGAGAGAGACTAACAGTACAGGGGAAAGAGAGAGACAGATAGGACTGGGGAATGAGAGAGACAGACAGAACTGGGGAAAGAGAGAGACAGACAGGAAGGGGAAAGACAGAGACAGACAGGACTGGGGAAAGAGAGAGACAGACAGGACTGGGGAAAGAGAGAGACAGACAGGAAGGGGAAAAAGAGCGACAGAAAGAGAGACAGGCAGGACTGGGAATCAAAAGCGACAGACAGGACTGGGGAAAGAGAGAGAGAGAGACAGGACTGGGGAAAGAGAGAGACAGCGAATGAGAGGGAGCGAGACAGAGACAGACAGGACTGGGGAAAGAGAGAGACAGCGAATGAGAGGGAGCGAGAGAGAGACAGACAGGACTGGGGAAAGGGAGAGATAGACAGGACTGGGGAAAGAGAGAGGCAGCCAGGACTGGGGAAAGAGAGAGACAGCCAGGACTGGGGAAAGAGAGAGACAGCCAGGACTGGGGAAAGAGAGAGAGAGACCGGACTGGGGAAAGACAGAGACAGACAAGACTGGGGAAAGACAGAGACAGACAGGACTGGGGAAAGACAGGGACAGACAAGACTGGGGAAAGAGAGAGACAGACAGGATTGGGGAAAGAGAGAGACAAAGAGGACTGGGGAAAGAGAGAGACAGACAGGAAGGGGAAAAAGAGCGACAGAAAGAGAGACAGACAGGACTGGGAAACAAAAGCGACAGATAGGACTGGGGAAAGAGAGAGAGAGAGACAGGACTGGGGAAAGAGAGAGACAGCCAGGACTGGGGAAAGAGAGAGACAGCCAGGACTGGGGAAAGAGAGAGACAGACAGGACTGGGGAAAGAGAGAGACAGACAGGACTGGGGAACAAAAGCGACAGACAGGACTGGGGAACAAAAGCGACAGACAGGACTGGGGAAAGAGTGAGACAGACAGGACTAGGGAAAGAGAGAGGCTAACAGGTCTGGAGAAAGAGAGACAGACAGACAGGACTGGAGAAAGAGAGACAGTCAGGGCCGGCAAAAGAGTGAGACAGACAGGACTAGGGAAAGAGAGATACTAACAGTACAGGGGAAAGAGAGAGACAGATAGGACTGGGGAATGAGAGAGACAGACAGAACTGGGGAAAGAGAGAGACAGCCAGGACTGGGGAAAGAGAGAGACAGTCCGGACTGGGGAAAGAGAGAGACAGACAGGACTGGGAAAAGAGACAGACAGACAGGACTGGGAAAAGAGAGAGAAAGACCGGACTTGGGAAAGAGAGAGTCTGAAAGGACTGCGGAAAGAGAGAGAGAGAGTACTCGGGTAAAAGAGAGACAGTCAGGACTGGGGAAAGAGAGAGGCAAAGAGGGCTGGCAAAGTGAGTGACAGACAGTTCTGCGGAAAGAGAGAGACAGACAGGATTGGGGAACGAGAGAGAGAGTCAGGACTGGGGAAAGAGAGCGACAGAAAGAGAGACAGACAGGACTGGGGAACAAAAGCGACAGACAGGACTGGGGAAAGAGAGAGACAGATAGGTCTGGGGAATGAGAGAGACAGACAGAACTGGGGAAAGAGAGAGATTGAAATGACTGCGGAAAGAGAGAGAGAGAGTACTCGGGTAAAAGAGAGAGACAGTTAGGACTGGGGAAAGAGAGAGACAGTTAGGACTGGGGAAAGAGAGAGACAGCGAATGAGAGGGAGCGAGAGAGAGAGAGGCAGCCAGGACTGGGGAAAGAGAGAGAGAGAGAGAGAGACAGCCAGGACTGGGGAAAGAGAGAGAAGGAGAGAGAGAGAGACAGCCAGGACTGGGGAAAGAGAGAGAGAGAGAGAGAGACAGGACTGGGGAATGAGAGAGAGAGAGAGAGACAGGATTGGGGAAAGAGAGAGAGAGAGAGAGACAGCCAGGACTGGGGAAAGAGAGAGAGAGAGATAGACAGGATTGGGGAAAGAGAGAGACAGCCAGGACTGGGGAAAGAGAGAGACAGACAGGACTGGGGAAAGAGAGAGACAGACAGCACTGGGGAAAGAGAGAGACAGACAGGACTGGGGAACAAAAGTGACAGACAGCACTGGGGAAAGAGAAAGGCTAACAGGTCTGGAGAAAGAGAGACAGACAGACAGGACTGGAGAAAGAGAGACAGTCAGGACCGGCAAAAGAGTGAGACAGACAGGAATAGGGAAAGAGAGAGACTAACAGTACAGGGGAATGAGAGAGACAGATAGGACTGGGGAATGAGAGAGACAGACAGAACTGGGGAAAGAGAGAGACAGACAGGAAGGGGAAAAAGAGCGACAGAAAGAGAGACAGACAGGACTGGGAAACAAAAGTGACAGACAGGACTGGGGAAAGAGAGAGAGAGAGAGACAGGACTGGGGAAAGAGAGAGTCAGCGAATGAGAGGGAGCGAGAGAGAGACAGACAGGACTGGGGAAAGAGAGAGACAGACAGGACTGGGGAAAGAGAGAGTCTAACAGGTCTGGAGAAAGAGAGACAGACAGACAGGACTGGAGAAAGAGAGACAGTCAGGACCGGCAAAAGAGTGAGACAGACAGGACTAGGGAAAGAGAGAGACTAACAGTACAGGGGAAAGAGAGAGACAGATAGGACTGGGGAATGAGAGAGACAGACAGGACTGGGGAAAGAGAGAGAGAGGGAGAGAGACAGACAGGATTGGGGAAAGGGAGAGACAGCCAGGACTGGGGAAAGAGAGAGACAGCCAGGACTGGGGAAAGAGAGACACAGACAGGACTGGGGACATACAGAGGCAGTCAGGACTGGGGAAAGAGAGATAGAGAGAGAGAGAGAGAGACAGGACTGGGGAAAGGGAGAGACAGACAGGACTGGGGAAAGAGAGAGAGAGAGAGAGAGACAGACAGGATTGGGGAAAGAGAGAGACAGCCAGGACTGGGGAAAGAGAGAGACAGACAGGACTGGGGAAAGAGTGAGACAGACAGGACTGGGGAAAGAGAGAGACAGCCAGGTCTGGGGAAAGAGAGAGACAGACAGGACTGGGGAACGAGAGAGACAGACAGGACTGGGGAAAGAGTGAGACAGACAGGACTGGGGAAAGAGAGAGAGAGAGAGAGAGACAGACAGGATTGGGGAAAGAGAGAGACAGCCAGGACTGGGGAAAGAGAGAGACAGACAGGACTGGGGAAAGAGAGAGACAGACAGGACTGGGGAAAGAGTGAGACAGACAGGACTGGGGAAAGAGAGAGACAGCCAGGACTGGGGAAAGAGAGAGACAGACAGGACTGGGGAACAAAAGCGACAGACAGGACTGGGGAACAAAAGCGACAGACAGGACTGGGGAAAGAGTGAGACAGACAGGACTGGGGAAAGAGAGAGGCTAACAGGTCTGGAGAAAGAGAGACAGACAGACAGGACTGGAGAAAGAGAGACAGTCAGGACCGGCAAAAGAGTGAGACAGACAGGACGAGGGAAAGAGAGAGACTAACAGTACAGGGGAAAGAGAGAGACAGATAGGACTGGGGAATGAGAGAGACAGACAGAACTGGGGAAAGAGAGAGACAGACAGGAAGGGGAAAGACAGAGACAGACAGGACTGGGGAAAGAGAGAGACAGACAGGACTGGGGAAAGAGAGAGACAGACAGGAAGGGGAAAAAGAGCGACAGAAAGAGAGACAGGCAGGACTGGGAAACAAAAGCGACAGACAGGACTGGGGAAAGAGAGAGAGAGAGACAGGACTGGGGAAAGAGAGAGACAGCGAATGAGAGGGAGCGAGAGAGAGACAGACAGGACTGGGGAAAGAGAGAGACAGCGAATGAGAGGGAGCGAGAGAGAGACAGACAGGACTGGGGAAAGGGAGAGATAGACAGGACTGGGGAAAGAGAGAGGCAGCCAGGACTGGGGAAAGAGAGAGACAGCCAGGACTGGGGAAAGAGAGAGACAGCCAGGACTGGGGAAAGAGAGAGAGAGACCGGACTGGGGAAAGACAGAGACAGACAAGACTGGGGAAAGACAGAGACAGACAGGACTGGGGAAAGACAGGGACAGACAAGACTGGGGAAAGAGAGAGACAGACAGGATTGGGGAAAGAGAGAGACAAAGAGGACTGGGGAAAGAGAGAGACAGACAGGAAGGGGAAAAAGAGCGACAGAAAGAGAGACAGACAGGACTGGGAAACAAAAGCGACAGATAGGACTGGGGAAAGAGAGAGAGAGAGACAGGACTGGGGAAAGAGAGAGACAGCCAGGACTGGGGAAAGAGAGAGACAGCCAGGACTGGGGAAAGAGAGAGACAGACAGGACTGGGGAAAGAGAGAGACAGACAGGACTGGGGAACAAAAGCGACAGACAGGACTGGGGAACAAAAGCGACAGACAGGACTGGGGAAAGAGTGAGACAGACAGGACTGGGGAAAGAGAGAGGCTAACAGGTCTGGAGAAAGAGAGACAGACAGACAGGACTGGAGAAAGAGAGACAGTCAGGGCCGGCAAAAGAGTGAGACAGACAGGACTAGGGAAAGAGAGATACTAACAGTACAGGGGAAAGAGAGAGACAGATAGGACTGGGGAATGAGAGAGACAGACAGAACTGGGGAAAGAGAGAGACAGCCAGGACTGGGGAAAGAGAGAGACAGTCCGGACTGGGGAAAGAGAGAGACAGACAGGACTGGGAAAAGAGACAGACAGACAGGACTGGGAAAAGAGAGAGAAAGACCGGACTTGGGAAAGAGAGAGTCTGAAAGGACTGCGGAAAGAGAGAGAGAGAGTACTCGGGTAAAAGAGAGACAGTCAGGACTGGGGAAAGAGAGAGGCAAAGAGGGCTGGCAAAGTGAGTGACAGACAGTTCTGCGGAAAGAGAGAGACAGACAGGATTGGGGAACGAGAGAGAGAGTCAGGACTGGGGAAAGAGAGCGACAGAAAGAGAGACAGACAGGACTGGGGAACAAAAGCGACAGACAGGACTGGGGAAAGAGAGAGACAGATAGGTCTGGGGAATGAGAGAGACAGACAGAACTGGGGAAAGAGAGAGATTGAAATGACTGCGGAAAGAGAGAGAGAGAGTACTCGGGTAAAAGAGAGAGACAGTTAGGACTGGGGAAAGAGAGAGACAGTTAGGACTGGGGAAAGAGAGAGACAGCGAATGAGAGGGAGCGAGAGAGAGAGAGGCAGCCAGGACTGGGGAAAGAGAGAGAGAGAGAGAGAGACAGCCAGGACTGGGGAAAGAGAGAGAGAGAGAGAGAGAGAGACAGCCAGGACTGGGGAAAGAGAGAGAGAGAGAGAGAGACAGGACTGGGGAATGAGAGAGAGAGAGAGAGACAGGATTGGGGAAAGAGAGAGAGAGAGAGAGACAGCCAGGACTGGGGAAAGAGAGAGAGAGAGACAGACAGGATTGGGGAAAGAGAGAGACAGCCAGGACTGGGGAAAGAGAGAGACAGACAGGACTGGGGAAAGAGAGAGACAGACAGCACTGGGGAAAGAGAGAGACAGACAGGACTGGGGAACAAAAGTGACAGACAGCACTGGGGAAAGAGAAAGGCTAACAGGTCTGGAGAAAGAGAGACAGACAGACAGGACTGGAGAAAGAGAGACAGTCAGGACCGGCAAAAGAGTGAGACAGACAGGAATAGGGAAAGAGAGAGACTAACAGTACAGGGGAATGAGAGAGACAGATAGGACTGGGGAATGAGAGAGACAGACAGAACTGGGGAAAGAGAGAGACAGACAGGAAGGGGAAAAAGAGCGACAGAAAGAGAGACAGACAGGACTGGGAAACAAAAGTGACAGACAGGACTGGGGAAAGAGAGAGAGAGAGAGACAGGACTGGGGAAAGAGAGAGTCAGCGAATGAGAGGGAGTGAGAGAGAGACAGACAGGACTGGGGAAAGAGAGAGACAGACAGGACTGGGGAAAGAGAGAGTCTAACAGGTCTGGAGAAAGAGAGACAGACAGACAGGACTGGAGAAAGAGAGACAGTCAGGACCGGCAAAAGAGTGAGACAGACAGGACTAGGGAAAGAGAGAGACTAACAGTACAGGGGAAAGAGAGAGACAGATAGGACTGGGGAATGAGAGAGACAGACAGGACTGGGGAAAGAGAGAGAGAGGGAGAGAGACAGACAGGATTGGGGAAAGGGAGAGACAGCCAGGACTGGGGAAAGAGAGAGACAGCCAGGACTGGGGAAAGAGAGACACAGACAGGACTGGGGACATACAGAGGCAGTCAGGACTGGGGAAAGAGAGATAGAGAGAGAGAGAGAGAGACAGGACTGGGGAAAGAGAGAGACAGCCAGGACTGGGGAAAGAGAGAGAGAGACCGGACTGGGGAAAGACAGAGACAGACAAGACTGGGGAAAGACAGAGACAGACAGGACTGGGGAAAGACAGGGACAGACAAGACTGGGGAAAGAGAGAGACAGACAGGATTGGGGAAAGAGAGAGACAAAGAGGACTGGGGAAAGAGAGAGACAGACAGGAAGGGGAAAAAGAGCGACAGAAAGAGAGACAGACAGGACTGGGAAACAAAAGCGACAGATAGGACTGGGGAAAGAGAGAGAGAGAGACAGGACTGGGGAAAGAGAGAGACAGCCAGGACTGGGGAAAGAGAGAGACAGCCAGGACTGGGGAAAGAGAGAGACAGACAGGACTGGGGAAAGAGAGAGACAGACAGGACTGGGGAACAAAAGCGACAGACAGGACTGGGGAACAAAAGCGACAGACAGGACTGGGGAAAGAGTGAGACAGACAGGACTGGGGAAAGAGAGAGGCTAACAGGTCTGGAGAAAGAGAGACAGACAGACAGGACTGGAGAAAGAGAGACAGTCAGGGCCGGCAAAAGAGTGAGACAGACAGGACTAGGGAAAGAGAGATACTAACAGTACAGGGGAAAGAGAGAGACAGATAGGACTGGGGAATGAGAGAGACAGACAGAACTGGGGAAAGAGAGAGACAGCCAGGACTGGGGAAAGAGAGAGACAGTCCGGACTGGGGAAAGAGAGAGACAGACAGGACTGGGAAAAGAGACAGACAGACAGGACTGGGAAAAGAGAGAGAAAGACCGGACTTGGGAAAGAGAGAGTCTGAAAGGACTGCGGAAAGAGAGAGAGAGAGTACTCGGGTAAAAGAGAGACAGTCAGGACTGGGGAAAGAGAGAGGCAAAGAGGGCTGGCAAAGTGAGTGACAGACAGTTCTGCGGAAAGAGAGAGACAGACAGGATTGGGGAACGAGAGAGAGAGTCAGGACTGGGGAAAGAGAGCGACAGAAAGAGAGACAGACAGGACTGGGGAACAAAAGCGACAGACAGGACTGGGGAAAGAGAGAGACAGATAGGTCTGGGGAATGAGAGAGACAGACAGAACTGGGGAAAGAGAGAGATTGAAATGACTGCGGAAAGAGAGAGAGAGAGTACTCGGGTAAAAGAGAGAGACAGTTAGGACTGGGGAAAGAGAGAGACAGTTAGGACTGGGGAAAGAGAGAGACAGCGAATGAGAGGGAGCGAGAGAGAGAGAGGCAGCCAGGACTGGGGAAAGAGAGAGAGAGAGAGAGAGACAGCCAGGACTGGGGAAAGAGAGAGAGAGAGAGAGAGAGAGACAGCCAGGACTGGGGAAAGAGAGAGAGAGAGAGAGAGACAGGACTGGGGAATGAGAGAGAGAGAGAGAGACAGGATTGGGGAAAGAGAGAGAGAGAGAGAGACAGCCAGGACTGGGGAAAGAGAGAGAGAGAGACAGACAGGATTGGGGAAAGAGAGAGACAGCCAGGACTGGGGAAAGAGAGAGACAGACAGGACTGGGGAAAGAGAGAGACAGACAGCACTGGGGAAAGAGAGAGACAGACAGGACTGGGGAACAAAAGTGACAGACAGCACTGGGGAAAGAGAAAGGCTAACAGGTCTGGAGAAAGAGAGACAGACAGACAGGACTGGAGAAAGAGAGACAGTCAGGACCGGCAAAAGAGTGAGACAGACAGGAATAGGGAAAGAGAGAGACTAACAGTACAGGGGAATGAGAGAGACAGATAGGACTGGGGAATGAGAGAGACAGACAGAACTGGGGAAAGAGAGAGACAGACAGGAAGGGGAAAAAGAGCGACAGAAAGAGAGACAGACAGGACTGGGAAACAAAAGTGACAGACAGGACTGGGGAAAGAGAGAGAGAGAGAGACAGGACTGGGGAAAGAGAGAGTCAGCGAATGAGAGGGAGTGAGAGAGAGACAGACAGGACTGGGGAAAGAGAGAGACAGACAGGACTGGGGAAAGAGAGAGTCTAACAGGTCTGGAGAAAGAGAGACAGACAGACAGGACTGGAGAAAGAGAGACAGTCAGGACCGGCAAAAGAGTGAGACAGACAGGACTAGGGAAAGAGAGAGACTAACAGTACAGGGGAAAGAGAGAGACAGATAGGACTGGGGAATGAGAGAGACAGACAGGACTGGGGAAAGAGAGAGAGAGGGAGAGAGACAGACAGGATTGGGGAAAGGGAGAGACAGCCAGGACTGGGGAAAGAGAGAGACAGCCAGGACTGGGGAAAGAGAGACACAGACAGGACTGGGGACATACAGAGGCAGTCAGGACTGGGGAAAGAGAGATAGAGAGAGAGAGAGAGAGACAGGACTGGGGAAAGGGAGAGACAGACAGGACTGGGGAAAGAGAGAGAGAGAGAGAGAGACAGACAGGATTGGGGAAAGAGAGAGACAGCCAGGACTGGGGAAAGAGAGAGACAGACAGGACTGGGGAAAGAGTGAGACAGACAGGACTGGGGAAAGAGAGAGACAGCCAGGTCTGGGGAAAGAGAGAGACAGACAGGACTGGGGAACGAGAGAGACAGACAGGACTGGGGAAAGAGTGAGACAGACAGGACTGGGGAAAGAGAGAGAGAGAGAGAGAGACAGACAGGATTGGGGAAAGAGAGAGACAGCCAGGACTGGGGAAAGAGAGAGACAGACAGGACTGGGGAAAGAGAGAGACAGACAGGACTGGGGAAAGAGAGAGACAGACAGGACTGGGGAAAGAGAGAGACAGCCAGGACTGGGGAAAGAGAGAGACAGACAGGACTGGGGAAAGGGAGAGACAGCCAGGACTGGGGAACAAAAGCGACAGACAGGACTGGGGAAAGAGTGAGACAGACAGGACTGGGGAAAGAGAGAGGCTAACAGGTCTGGAGAAAGAGAGACAGACAGACAGGACTGGAGAAAGAGAGACAGTCAGTACCGGCAAAAGAGTGAGACAGACAGGACGAGGGAAAGAGAGAGACTAACAGTACAGGGGAAAGAGAGAGACAGATAGGACTGGGGAATGAGAGAGACAGACAGAACTGGGGAAAGAGAGAGACAGACAGGAAGGGGAAAGACAGAGACAGACAGGACTGGGGAAAGAGAGAGACAGACAGGACTGGGGAAAGAGAGAGACAGACAGGAAGGGGAAAAAGAGCGACAGAAAGAGAGACAGGCAGGACTGGGAAACAAAAGCGACAGACAGGACTGGGGAAAGAGAGAGAGAGAGACAGGACTGGGGAAAGAGAGAGACAGCGAATGAGATGGAGCGAGAGAGAGACAGACAGGACTGGGGAAAGAGAGAGACAGCGAATGAGAGGGAGCGAGAGAGAGACAGACAGGACGGGGAAAGGGAGAGATAGACAGGACTGGGGAAAGAGAGAGGCAGCCAGGACTGGGGAAAGAGAGAGACAGCCAGGACTGGGGAAAGAGAGAGACAGCCAGGACTGGGGAAAGAGAGAGAGAGACCGGACTGGGGAAAGACAGAGACAGACAAGACTGGGGAAAGACAGAGACAGACAGGACTGGGGAAAGACAGGGACAGACAAGACTGGGGAAAGAGAGAGACAGACAGGATTGGGGAAAGAGAGAGACAAAGAGGACTGGGGAAAGAGAGAGACAGACAGGAAGGTGAAAAAGAGCGACAGAAAGAGAGACAGACAGGACTGGGAAACAAAAGCGACAGATAGGACTGGGGAAAGAGAGAGAGAGAGACAGGACTGGGGAAAGAGAGAGACAGCCAGGACTGGGGAAAGAGAGAGACAGCCAGGACTGGGGAAAGAGAGAGACAGACAGGACTGGGGAACAAAAGCGACAGACAGGACTGGGGAACAAAAGCGACAGACAGGACTGGGGAAAGAGTGAGACAGACAGGACTGGGGAAAGAGAGAGGCTAACAGGTCTGGAGAAAGAGAGACAGACAGACAGGACTGGAGAAAGAGAGACAGTCAGGGCCGGCAAAAGAGTGAGACAGACAGGACTAGGGAAAGAGAGATACTAACAGTACAGGGGAAAGAGAGAGACAGATAGGACTGGGGAATGAGAGAGACAGACAGAACTGGGGAAAGAGAGAGACAGCCAGGACTGGGGAAAGAGAGAGACAGTCCGGACTGGGGAAAGAGAGAGACAGACAGGACTGGGAAAAGAGACAGACAGACAGGACTGGGAAAAGAGAGAGAAAGACCGGACTTGGGAAAGAGAGAGTCTGAAAGGACTGCGGAAAGAGAGAGAGAGAGTACTCGGGTAAAAGAGAGACAGTCAGGACTGGGGAAAGAGAGAGGCAAAGAGGGCTGGCAAAGTGAGTGACAGACAGTTCTGCGGAAAGAGAGAGACAGACAGGATTGGGGAACGAGAGAGAGAGTCAGGACTGGGGAAAGAGAGCGACAGAAAGAGAGACAGACAGGACTGGGGAACAAAAGCGACAGACAGGACTGGGGAAAGAGAGAGACAGATAGGTCTGGGGAATGAGAGAGACAGACAGAACTGGGGAAAGAGAGAGATTGAAATGACTGCGGAAAGAGAGAGAGAGAGTACTCGGGTAAAAGAGAGAGACAGTTAGGACTGGGGAAAGAGAGAGACAGTTAGGACTGGGGAACGAGAGACACAGACAGGACTGGGGACATACAGAGGCAGTCAGGACTGGGGAAAGAGATATAGAGAGAGAGAGAGAGAGACAGGACTGGGAAAGGGAGAGACAGACGGGACTGGGGAAAGAGAGAGACACACAGGACTGGGGAAAGAGTGAGACAGACAGGACTGGGGAAAGAGAGAGACAGCCAGGTCTGGGGAAAGAGAGAGACAGACAGGACTGGGGAAAGAGAGAGACAGACAGGACTGGGGAAAGAGTGAGACAGACAGGACTGGGGAAAGAGAGAGAGAGAGAGAGAGACAGACAGGATTGGGGAAAGAGAGAGACAGCCAGGACTGGGGAAAGAGAGAGACAGACAGGACTGGGGAAAGAGAGAGACAGACAGGACTGGGGAAAGAGTGAGACAGACAGGACTGGGGAAAGAGAGAGACAGACAGGACTGGGGAAAGAGAGAGACAGACAGGACTGGGGAACAAAAGCGACAGACAGGACTGGGGAACAAAAGCGACAGACAGGACTGGGGAAAGAGTGTGACAGACAGGACTGGGGAAAGAGAGAGGCTAACACGTCTGGAGAAAGAGAGACAGACAGACAGGACTGGAGAAAGAGAGACAGTCAGGACCGGCAAAAGAGTGAGACAGACAGGACTAGGGATAGAGAGAGACTAACAGTACAGGGGAAAGAGAGAGACAGATAGGACTGGGGAATGAGAGAGACAGACAGAACTGGGGAAAGAGAGAGACAGACAGGAAGGGGAAAGACAGAGACAGACAGGACTGGGGAAAGAGAGAGACAGACAGGACTGGGGAAAGAGAGAGACAGACAGGAAGGGGAAAAAGAGCGACAGAAAGAGAGACAGGCAGGACTGGGAAACAAAAGCGACAGACAGGACTGGGGAAAGAGAGAGAGAGAGACAGGACTGGGGAAAGAGAGAGACAGCGAATGAGAGGGAGCGAGAGAGAGACAGACAGGACTGGGGAAAGAGAGAGACAGCGAATGAGAGGGAGCGAGAGAGAGACAGACAGGACGGGGAAAGGGAGAGATAGACAGGACTGGGGAAAGAGAGAGGCAGCCAGGACTGGGGAAAGAGAGAGACAGCCAGGACTGGGGAAAGAGAGAGACAGCCAGGACTGGGGAAAGAGAGAGAGAGACCGGACTGGGGAAAAACAGAGACAGACAAGACTGGGGAAAGACAGAGACAGACAGGACTGGGGAAAGACAGGGACAGACAAGACTGGGGAAAGAGAGAGACAGACAGGATTGGGGAAAGAGAGAGACAAAGAGGACTGGGGAAAGAGAGAGACAGACAGGAAGGGGAAAAAGAGCGACAGAAAGAGAGACAGACAGGACTGGGAAACAAAAGCGACAGATAGGACTGGGGAAAGAGAGAGAGAGAGACAGGACTGGGGAAAGAGAGAGACAGCCAGGACTGGGGAAAGAGAGAGACAGCCAGGACTGGGGAAAGAGAGAGACAGCCAGGACTGGGGAAAGAGAGAGACAGCCAGGACTGGGGAAAGAGAGAAACAGACAGGACTGGGGAAAGAGAGAGACAGACAGGACTGGGGAACAAAAGCGACAGACAGGACTGGGGAACAAAAGCGACAGACAGGACTGGGGAAAGAGTGTGACAGACAGGACTGGGGAAAGAGAGAGGCTAACACGTCTGGAGAAAGAGAGACAGACAGACAGGACTGGAGAAAGAGAGACAGTCAGGACCGGCAAAAGAGTGAGACAGACAGGACGAGGGAAAGAGAGAGACTAACAGTACAGGGGAAAGAGAGAGACAGATAGGACTGGGGAAAGAGAGAGACAGACAGGACTGGGGAACAAAAGCGACAGACAGGACTGGGGAACAAAAGCGACAGACAGGACTGGGGAAAGAGTGAGACAGACAGGACTGGGGAAAGAGAGAGGCTAACAGGTCTGGAGAAAGAGAGACAGACAGACAGGACTGGAGAAAGAGAGACAGTCAGGACCGGCAAAAGAGTGAGACAGACAGGACGAGGGAAAGAGAGAGACTAACAGTACAGGGGAAAGAGAGAGACAGATAGGACTGGGGAATGAGAGAGACAGACAGAACTGGGGAAAGAGAGAGACAGACAGGAAGGGGAAAGACAGAGACAGACAGGACTGGGGAAAGAGAGAGACAGACAGGACTGGGGAAAGAGAGAGACAGACAGGAAGGGGAAAAAGAGCGACAGAAAGAGTGACAGGCAGGACTGGGAAACAAAAGCGACAGACAGGACTGGGGAAAGAGAGAGAGAGAGACAGGACTGGGGAAAGAGAGAGACAGCGAATGAGAGGGAGCGAGAGAGAGACAGACAGGACTGGGGAAAGAGAGAGAGAGGGAGAGAGACAGACAGGATTGGGGAAAGGGAGAGACAGCCAGGACTGGGGAAAGAGAGAGACAGCCAGGACTGGGGAACGAGAGACACAGACAGGACTGGGGACATACAGAGGCAGTCAGGACTGGGGAAAGAGATATAGAGAGAGAGAGAGAGAGACAGGACTGGGGAAAGGGAGAGACAGACGGGACTGGGGAAAGAGAGAGAGAGAGAGAGAGAGACAGACAGGATTGGGGAAAGAGAGAGACAGCCAGGACTGGGGAAAGAGAGAGACACACAGGACTGGGGAAAGAGTGAGACAGACAGGACTGGGGAAAGAGAGAGACAGCCAGGTCTGGGGAAAGAGAGAGACAGACAGGACTGGGGAAAGAGAGAGACAGACAGGACTGGGGAAAGAGAGAGACAGACAGGACTGGGGAAAGAGTGAGACAGACAGGACTGGGGAAAGAGAGAGAGAGAGAGAGAGACAGACAGGATTGGGGAAAGAGAGAGACAGCCAGGACTGGGGAAAGAGAGAGACAGACAGGACTGGGGAAAGAGAGAGACAGACAGGACTGGGGAAAGAGTGAGACAGACAGGACTGGGGAAAGAGAGAGACAGACAGGACTGGGGAAAGAGAGAGACAGACAGGACTGGGGAACAAAAGCGACAGACAGGACTGGGGAACAAAAGCGACAGACAGGACTGGGGAAAGAGTGTGACAGACAGGACTGGGGAAAGAGAGAGGCTAACACGTCTGGAGAAAGAGAGACAGACAGACAGGACTGGAGAAAGAGAGACAGTCAGGACCGGCAAAAGAGTGAGACAGACAGGACGAGGGAAAGAGAGAGACTAACAGTACAGGGGAAAGAGAGAGACAGATAGGACTGGGGAATGAGAGAGACAGACAGAACTGGGGAAAGAGAGAGACAGACAGGAAGGGGAAAGACAGAGACAGACAGGACTGGGGAAAGAGAGAGACAGACAGGACTGGGGAAAGAGAGAGACAGACAGGAAGGGGAAAAAGAGCGACAGAAAGAGAGACAGGCAGGACTGGGAAACAAAAGCGACAGACAGGACTGGGGAAAGAGAGAGAGAGAGACAGGACTGGGGAAAGAGAGAGACAGCGAATGAGAGGGAGCGAGAGAGAGACAGACAGGACTGGGGAAAGAGAGAGACAGCGAATGAGAGGGAGCGAGAGAGAGACAGACAGGACTGGGGAAAGGGAGAGATAGACAGGACTGGGGAAAGAGAGAGGCAGCCAGGACTGGGGAAAGAGAGAGACAGCCAGGACTGGGGAAAGAGAGAGACAGCCAGGACTGGGGAAAGAGAGAGAGAGACCGGACTGGGGAAAGACAGAGACAGACAAGACTGGGGAAAGACAGAGACAGACAGGACTGGGGAAAGACAGGGACAGACAAGACTGGGGAAAGAGAGAGACAGACAGGATTGGGGAAAGAGAGAGACAAAGAGGACTGGGGAAAGAGAGAGACAGACAGGAAGGGGAAAAAGAGCGACAGAAAGAGAGACAGACAGGACTGGGAAACAAAAGCGACAGATAGGACTGGGGAAAGAGAGAGAGAGAGACAGGACTGGGGAAAGAGAGAGACAGCCAGGACTGGGGAAAGAGAGAGACAGCCAGGACTGGGGAAAGAGAGAGACAGCCAGGACTGGGGAAAGAGAGAGACAGACAGGACTGGGGAAAGAGAGAGACAGACAGGACTGGGGAACAAAAGCGACAGACAGGACTGGGGAACAAAAGCGACAGACAGGACTGGGGAAAGAGTGAGACAGACAGGACTGGGGAAAGAGAGAGGCTAACAGGTCTGGAGAAAGAAAGACAGACAGACAGGACTGGAGAAAGAGAGACAGTCAGGGCCGGCAAAAGAGTGAGACAGACAGGACTAGGGAAAGAGAGATACTAACAGTACAGGGGAAAGAGAGAGACAGATAGGACTGGGGAATGAGAGAGACAGACAGAACTGGGGAAAGAGAGAGACAGCCAGGACTGGGGAAAGAGAGAGACAGTCCGGACTGGGGAAAGAGAGAGACAGACAGGACTGGGAAAAGAGACAGACAGACAGGACTGGGAATAGAGAGAGAAAGACCGGACTTGGGAAAGAGAGAGTCTGAAAGGACTGCGGAAAGAGAGAGAGAGAGTACTCGGGTAAAAGAGAGACAGTCAGGACTGGGGAAAGAGAGAGGCAAAGAGGGCTGGCAAAGTGAGTGACAGACAGTTCTGCGGAAAGAGAGAGACAGACAGGATTGGGGAACGAGAGAGGGAGTCAGGACTGGGGAAAGAGAGCGACAGAAAGAGAGACAGACAGGACTGGGGAACAAAAGCGACAGACAGGACTGGGGAAAGAGAGAGACAGATAGGTCTGGGGAATGAGAGAGACAGACAGAACTGGGGAAAGAGAGAGATTGAAATGACTGCGGAAAGAGAGAGAGAGAGTACTCGGGTAAAAGAGAGAGACAGTTAGGACTGGGGAAAGAGAGAGACAGTTAGGACTGGGGAAAGAGAGAGACAGTTCGGACTGGGGAAAGAGCGAGTCGGAAAGGACGGGGAAATAAAAGGATAGAGAGAGAGAGACAGACTCACAGGACTGGGGAAAGAAAGAGAGATGGACAGGACGGGAAAAGAGAGAGAGACAGACAGACAGAGAGACAGACAGACAGAGAGGACTGTGGAAAGAGAGAGACAGGATTGGGGAAAGAGAGAGACAGACTGGACTGGGGAAAGAGAGAGACAGCGAATAAGAGGGAGCGAGAGAGAGAAAGCCAGGACTGGGGAAAGAGAGAGAGAGACAGGACTGGGGAAAGACAGAGACTAACAGAACAGGGGAAAGAGAGATAGACAGGACTGGGAAAGAGAGAGACAGTTAGGAATGGGGAAAGAGAGCGAGAGCCAGGACTGGGGAAAGAGAGACAGAGATCAGACTGGGGAAAAAAAGTGACAGACAGGAATGGGGAAAGAGAGAGGCTAACAGGTCTGGAGAAAGAGAGACAGACAGACAGGACTGGAGAAAGAGAGACAGTCAGGACCGGCAAAAGAGTGAGACAGACAGGACTAGGGAAAGAGAGAGACTAACAGTACAGGGGAAAGAGAGAGACATATAGGACTGAGGAATGAGAGAGACAGACAGAACTGGGGAAAGAGAGAGAGAGAGAGAGAAACAGAACTGGGGAAAGAGAGAGAGAGAGAGACAGACAGGACTGGGAAACAAAAGCGACAGACAGGACTGGGGAAAGAGAGAGAGAGAGACAGGACTGGGGAAAGAGAGAGACAGCGAATGAGAGGGAGCGAGAGAGAGACAGACAGGACTGGGGACATACAGAGGCAGTCAGGACTGGGGAAAGAGAGAGAGAGAGAGACAGAGACAGGACTGGGGAAAGGGAGAGACAGCCAGGACTGGGGAAACAGAGAGACAGACAGGACTGGGGAAAGAGAGAGAGAGAGAGAGAGAGAGAGACAGACAGGATTGGGGAAAGAGAGACACAGCCAGGACTGGGGAAAGAGAGAGACAGCCAGGACTGGGGAAAGAGAGAGACAGCCAGGACTGGGGAAAGAGAGAGACAGACAGCACTGGGGAAAGAGAGAGACAGACAGGACTGGGGAACAAAAGCGACAGACAGGACTGGGGAACAAAAGCGACAGACAGGACTGGGGAAAGAGAGAGACCGACAGGACTGGGGAAAGAGAGAGGCTAACAGGTCTGGAGAAAGGGAGACAGACAGACAGGACTGGAGAAAGAGAGAGAGAGAGAGAGACAGAGACAGCCAGGACTGGGGAAACAGAGAGACAGACAGGACTGGGGAAAGAGAGAGAGAGAGAGACAGACAGGATTGGGGAAAGAGAGAGACAGCCAGGACTGGGGAAAGAGAGAGACAGCCAGGACTGGGGAAAGAGAGAGAGAGAGAGAGAGAGACAGCCAGGACTGGGGGAAGAGAGAGAGAGAGAGAGACAGCCAGGACTGGGGAAAGAGAGAGAGAGAGAGAGAGAGAGACAGCCAGGACTGGGGAAAGAGAGAGAGAGAGACAGACAGGATTGGGGAAAGAGAGAGAGAGAGAGAGACAGCCAGGACTGGGGAAAGAGAGAGAGAGAGACAGACAGGACTGGGGAAAGAGAGAGACAGCCAGGACTGGGGAAAGAGAGAGACAGACAGCACTGGGGAAAGAGAGAGACAGACAGGACTGGGGACAAAAGTGACAGACAGGACTGGGGAAAGAGAGAGGCTAACAGGACTGGGGAAAGAGAGAGGCTAACAGGTCTGGAGAAAGAGAGACAGACAGACAGGACTGGAGAAAGAGAGACAGTCAGGACCGGCAAAAGAGTGAGACAGACAGGACTAGGGAAAGAGAGAGACTAACAGTACAGGGGAAAGAGAGAGACAGATAGGACTGTGGAATGAGAGCGACAGACAGAACTGGGGAAAGAGAGAGACAGACAGGAAGGGGAAAAAGAGCGACAGAAAGAGAGACAGACAGGACTGGGAAACAAAAGCGACAGACAGGACTGGGGAAAGAAAAGAGAGAGAGAGACAGGACTGGGGAAAGAGAGAGAGAGAGAGAGAGACAGGACTGGGGAAAGGGAGAGACAGCCAGGACTGGGGAAAGAGAGAGACAGACAGGAAGGGGAAAAAGAGCGACAGAAAGAGAGACAGACAGGACTGGGAAACAAAAGCGACAGACAGGACTGGGGAAAGAGAGAGAGAGAGACAGGACTGGGGAAAGAGAGAGACAGCCAGGACTGGGGAAAGGGAGAGACAGACAGGACTGGGGAACAAAAGCGACAGACAGGACTGAGGAAAGAGAGAGACCGACAGGACTGGGGAAAGAGAGAGGCTAACAGGTCTGGAGAAAGAGAGAGAGAGAGACAGGACTGGGGAAAGAGAGAGACAGCCAGGACTGGGGAAAGGGAGAGACAGCCAGGACTGGGGAAACAGAGAGACAGACAGGACTGGGGAGAGAGAGAGAGAGAGAGAGAGAGAGAGACAGGATTGGGGAAAGAGAGAGACAGCCAGGACTGGGGAAAGAGAGAGAGAGAGACAGACAGGACTGGGGAAAGAGAGAGACAGCCAGGACTGGGGAAAGAGAGAGACAGACAGCACTGGGGAAAGAGAGAGACAGACAGGACTGGGGACAAAAGTGACAGACAGGACTGGGGAAAGAGAGAGGCTAACAGGACTGGGGAAAGAGAGAGGCTAACAGGTCTGGAGAAAGAGAGACAGACAGACAGGACTGGAGAAAGAGAGACAGTCAGGACCGGCAAAAGAGTGAGACAGACAGGACTAGGGAAAGAGAGAGACTAACAGTACAGGGGAAAGAGAGAGACAGATAGGACTGTGGAATGAGAGCGACAGACAGAACTGGGGAAAGAGAGAGACAGACAGGAAGGGGAAAAAGAGCGACAGAAAGAGAGACAGACAGGACTGGGAAACAAAAGCGACAGACAGGACTGGGGAAAGAAAAGAGAGAGAGAGACAGGACTGGGGAAAGAGAGAGAGAGAGAGAGAGACAGGACTGGGGAAAGGGAGAGACAGCCAGGACTGGGGAAAGAGAGAGACAGACAGGAAGGGGAAAAAGAGCGACAGAAAGAGAGACAGACAGGACTGGGAAACAAAAGCGACAGACAGGACTGGGGAAAGAGAGAGAGAGAGACAGGACTGGGGAAAGAGAGAGACAGCCAGGACTGGGGAAAGGGAGAGACAGACAGGACTGGGGAACAAAAGCGACAGACAGGACTGAGGAAAGAGAGAGACCGACAGGACTGGGGAAAGAGAGAGGCTAACAGGTCTGGAGAAAGAGAGAGAGAGAGACAGGACTGGGGAAAGAGAGAGACAGCCAGGACTGGGGAAAGGGAGAGACAGCCAGGACTGGGGAAACAGAGAGACAGACAGGACTGGGGAGAGAGAGAGAGAGAGAGAGAGAGAGACAGGATTGGGGAAAGAGAGAGACAGCCAGGACTGGGGAAAGGGAGAGACAGCCAGGACTGGGGAAACAGAGAGACAGACAGGACTGGGGAAAGAGAGAGAGAGAGAGAGAGACAGACAGGATTGGGGAAAGAGAGAGACAGCCAGGACTGGGGAAAGAGAGAGACAGACAGGACTGGGGAACAAAAGCGACAGACAGGACTGGGGAACAAAAGCGACAGACAGGACTGGGGAAAGAGAGAGACCGACAGGACTGGGGAAAGAGAGAGGCTAACAGGTCTGGAGAAAGAGAGAGAGAGAGAGAGAGAGACAGAGACAGCCAGGACTGGGGAAACAGAGAGACAGACAGGACTGGGGAAAGAGAGAGAGAGAGAGACAGACAGGATTGGGGAAAGAGAGAGACAGCCAGGACTGGGGAAAGAGAGAGGCAGTGAATGAGAGGGAGCGAGAGAGAGAGAGGCAGCCAGGACTGGGGAAAGAGAGAGAGAGAGAGACAGCCAGGACTGGGGAAAGAGAGAGAGAGAGAGAGAGAGACAGCCAGGACTGGGGAAAGAGAGAGAGAGAGACAGACAGGATTGGGGAAGGGGAGAGAGAGAGAGAGAGAGAGACAGCCAGGACTGGGGAAAGAGAGAGAGAGAGAGAGAGAGAGAGACAGACAGAACTGGGGAAAGAGAGAGAGAGAGAGAGACAGACAGGACTGGGAAACAAAAGCGACAGACAGGACTGGGGAAAGAGAGAGAGAGAGACAGGACTGGGGAAAGAGAGAGACAGCGAATGAGAGGGAGCGAGAGAGAGACAGACAGGACTGGGGACATACAGAGGCAGTTAGGACTGGGGAAAGAGAGAGACAGGACTGGGGAAAGGGAGAGACAAAGAGGACTGGGGAAACAGAGAGACAGCCAGGACTGGGGAAAGACAGAGACAGTCAGGACTGGGGAAACAGAGACACAGACAGGACTGGGGAAAGAGAGAGAGAGAGAGAGAGAGAGAGACAGACAGGATTGGGGAAAGAGAGAGACAGCCAGGACTGGGGAAAGAGAGAGACAGCCAGGACTGGGGAAAGAGAGAGACAGACAGGACTGGGGAACAAAAGCGACAGACAGGACTGGGAAACAAAAGCGACAGACAGGACTGGGGAAAGAGAGAGAGAGAGACAGGACTGGGGAAATAGAGAGACAGCCAGGACTGGGGAAAGGGAGAGACAGCCAGGACTGGGGAACAAAAGCGACAGACAGGACTGGGGAAAGAGAGAGACCGACAGGACTGGGGAAAGAGAGAGGCTAACAGGTCTGGAGAAAGAGAGAGAGACAGAGAGAGAGACAGAGACAGCCAGGACTGGGGAAACAGAGAGACAGACTGGACTGGGGAAAGAGAGAGAGAGAGAGAGACAGACAGGATTGGGGAAAGAAAGAGACAGCCAGGACTGGGGAAAGAGAGAGGCAGTGAATGAGAGGGAGCGAGAGAGAGAGAGGCAGCCAGGACTGGGGAAAGAGAGAGAGAGAGAGAGAGAGAGACAGCCAGGACTGGGGAAAGACAGAGAGAGAGAGAGAGAGACAGCCAGGACTGGGGAAAGAGAGAGAGAGAGACAGGACTGGGGAAAGAGAGAGACAGCGAATGAGAGGGAGCGAGAGAGAGACAGACAGGACTGGGGAAAGAGAGAGAGAGGGAGAGAGACAGACAGGATTGGGGAAAGGGAGAGACAGCCAGGACTGGGGAAAGAGAGAGACAGCCAGGACTGGGGAACGAGAGACACAGACAGGACTGGGGACATACAGAGGCAGTCAGGACTGGGGAAAGAGATATATAGAGAGAGAGAGAGAGACAGGACTGGGGAAAGGGAGAGACAGACGGGACTGGGGAAAGAGAGAGAGAGAGAGAGAGACAGACAGGATTGGGGAAAGAGAGAGACAGCCAGGACTGGGGAAAGAGAGAGACACACAGGACTGGGGAAAGAGTGAGACAGACAGGACTGGGGAAAGAGAGAGACAGCCAGGTCTGGGGAAAGAGAGAGACAGACAGGACTGGGGAAAGAGAGAGACAGACAGGACTGGGGAAAGAGTGAGACAGACAGGACTGGGGAAAGAGAGAGAGAGAGAGAGAGACAGACAGGATTGGGGAAAGAGAGAGACAGCCAGGACTGGGGAAAGAGAGAGACAGACAGGACTGGGGAAAGAGAGAGACAGACAGGACTGGGGAAAGAGTGAGACAGACAGGACTGGGGAAAGAGAGAGACAGACAGGACTGGGGAAAGAGAGAGACAGACAGGACTGGGGAACAAAAGCGACAGACAGGACTGGGGAACAAAAGCGACAGACAGGACTGGGGAAAGAGTGTGACAGACAGGACTGGGGAAAGAGAGAGGCTAACACGTCTGGAGAAAGAGAGACAGACAGACAGGACTGGAGAAAGAGAGACAGTCAGGACCGGCAAAAGAGTGAGACAGACAGGACGAGGGAAAGAGAGAGACTAACAGTACAGGGGAAAGAGAGAGACAGATAGGACTGGGGAATGAGAGAGACAGACAGAACTGGGGAAAGAGAGAGACAGACAGGAAGGGGAAAGACAGAGACAGACAGGACTGGGGAAAGAGAGAGACAGACAGGACTGGGGAAAGAGAGAGACAGACAGGAAGGGGAAAAAGAGCGACAGAAAGAGAGACAGGCAGGACTGGGAAACAAAAGCGACAGACAGGACTGGGGAAAGAGAGAGAGAGAGACAGGACTGGGGAAAGAGAGAGACAGCGAATGAGAGGGAGCGAGAGAGAGACAGACAGGACTGGGGAAAGAGAGAGACAGCGAATGAGAGGGAGCGAGAGAGAGACAGACAGGACTGGGGAAAGGGAGAGATAGACAGGACTGGGGAAAGAGAGAGGCAGCCAGGACTGGGGAAAGAGAGAGACAGCCAGGACTGGGGAAAGAGAGAGACAGCCAGGACTGGGGAAAGAGAGAGAGAGACCGGACTGGGGAAAGACAGAGACAGACAAGACTGGGGAAAGACAGAGACAGACAGGACTGGGGAAAGACAGGGACAGACAAGACTGGGGAAAGAGAGAGACAGACAGGATTGGGGAAAGAGAGAGACAAAGAGGACTGGGGAAAGAGAGAGACAGACAGGAAGGGGAAAAAGAGCGACAGAAAGAGAGACAGACAGGACTGGGAAACAAAAGCGACAGATAGGACTGGGGAAAGAGAGAGAGAGAGACAGGACTGGGGAAAGAGAGAGACAGCCAGGACTGGGGAAAGAGAGAGACAGCCAGGACTGGGGAAAGAGAGAGACAGCCAGGACTGGGGAAAGAGAGAGACAGACAGGACTGGGGAAAGAGAGAGACAGACAGGACTGGGGAACAAAAGCGACAGACAGGACTGGGGAACAAAAGCGACAGACAGGACTGGGGAAAGAGTGAGACAGACAGGACTGGGGAAAGAGAGAGGCTAACAGGTCTGGAGAAAGAGAGACAGACAGACAGGACTGGAGAAAGAGAGACAGTCAGGGCCGGCAAAAGAGTGAGACAGACAGGACTAGGGAAAGAGAGATACTAACAGTACAGGGGAAAGAGAGAGACAGATAGGACTGGGGAATGAGAGAGACAGACAGAACTGGGGAAAGAGAGAGACAGCCAGGACTGGGGAAAGAGAGAGACAGTCCGGACTGGGGAAAGAGATAGACAGACAGGACTGGGAAAAGAGACAGACAGACAGGACTGGGAATAGAGAGAGAAAGACCGGATTTGGGAAAGAGAGAGTCTGAAAGGACTGCGGAAAGAGAGAGAGAGAGTACTCGGGTAAAAGAGAGACAGTCAGGACTGGGGAAAGAGAGAGGCAAAGAGGGCTGGCAAAGTGAGTGACAGACAGTTCTGCGGAAAGAGAGAGACAGACAGGATTGGGGAACGAGAGAGGGAGTCAGGACTGGGGAAAGAGAGCGACAGAAAGAGAGACAGACAGGACTGGGGAACAAAAGCGACAGACAGGACTGGGGAAAGAGAGAGACAGATAGGTCTGGGGAATGAGAGAGACAGACAGAACTGGGGAAAGAGAGAGATTGAAATGACTGCGGAAAGAGAGAGAGAGAGTACTCGGGTAAAAGAGAGAGACAGTTAGGACTGGGGAAAGAGAGAGACAGTTAGGACTGGGGAAAGAGAGAGACAGTTCGGACTGGGGAAAGAGCGAGTCGGAAAGGACGGGGAAATAAAAGGATAGAGAGAGAGAGACAGACTCACAGGACTGGGGAAAGGAAGAGAGATGGACAGGACGGGAAAAGAGAGAGAGACAGACAGACAGAGAGACAGACAGACAGAGAGGACTGTGGAAAGAGAGAGACAGGATTGGGGAAAGAGAGAGACAGACTGGACTGGGGAAAGAGAGAGACAGCGAATAAGAGGGAGCGAGAGAGAGAAAGCCAGGACTGGGGAAAGAGAGAGAGAGACAGGACTGGGGAAAGACAGAGACTAACAGAACAGGGGAAAGAGAGATAGACAGGACTGGGAAAGAGAGAGACAGTTAGGAATGGGGAAAGAGAGCGAGAGCCAGGACTGGGGAAAGAGATACAGAGATCAGACTGGGGAAAAAAAGTGACAGACAGGAATGGGGAAAGAGAGAGGCTAACAGGTCTGGAGAAAGAGAGACAGACAGACAGGACTGGAGAAAGAGAGACAGTCAGGACCGGCAAAAGAGTGAGACAGACAGGACTAGGGAAAGAGAGAGACTAACAGTACAGGGGAAAGAGAGAGACATATAGGACTGAGGAATGAGAGAGACAGACAGAACTGGGGAAAGAGAGAGAGAGAGAGAGAAACAGAACTGGGGAAAGAGAGAGAGAGAGAGACAGACAGGACTGGGAAACAAAAGCGACAGACAGGACTGGGGAAAGAGAGAGAGAGAGACAGGACTGGGGAAAGAGAGAGACAGCGAATGAGAGGGAGCGAGAGAGAGACAGACAGGACTGGGAAACAAAAGCGACAGACAGGACTGGGGAAAGAGAGAGAGAGAGACAGGACTGGGGAAAGAGAGAGACAGCGAATGAGAGGGAGCGAGAGAGAGACAGACAGGACTGGGGACATACAGAGGCAGTCAGGACTGGGGAAAGAGAGAGAGAGAGAGACAGAGACAGGACTGGGGAAAGGGAGAGACAGCCAGGACTGGGGAAAGAGAGACAGAGATCAGACTGGGGAAAAAAAGTGACAGACAGGAATGGGGAAAGAGAGAGGCTAACAGGTCTGGAGAAAGAGAGACAGACAGACAGGACTGGAGAAAGAGAGACAGTCAGGACCGGCAAAAGAGTGAGACAGACAGGACTAGGGAAAGAGAGAGACTAACAGTACTGGGGAAAGAGAGAGACATATAGGACTGAGGAATGAGAGAGACAGACAGAACTGGGGAAAGAGAGAGAGAGAGAGAGAGACAGACAGGATTGGGGAAAGAGAGAGACATATAGGACTGAGGAATGAGAGACACAGCCAGGACTGGGGAAAGAGAGAGACAGCCAGGACTGGGGAAAGAGAGAGACAGCCAGGACTGGGGAAAGAGAGAGACAGACAGCACTGGGGAAAGAGAGAGACAGACAGGACTGGGGAACAAAAGCGACAGACAGGACTGGGGAACAAAAGCGACAGACAGGACTGGGGAAAGAGAGAGACCGACAGGACTGGGGAAAGAGAGAGGCTAACAGGTCTGGAGAAAGGGAGACAGACAGACAGGACTGGAGAAAGAGAGAGAGAGAGAGAGACAGAGACAGCCAGGACTGGGGAAACAGAGAGACAGACAGGACTGGGGAAAGAGAGAGAGAGAGAGACAGACAGGATTGGGGAAAGAGAGAGACAGCCAGGACTGGGGAAAGAGAGAGACAGCCAGGACTGGGGAAAGAGAGAGAGAGAGAGAGAGAGACAGCCAGGACTGGGGGAAGAGAGAGAGAGAGAGACAGCCAGGACTGGGGAAAGAGAGAGAGAGAGAGAGAGAGAGAGAGACAGCCAGGACTGGGGAAAGAGAGAGAGAGAGACAGACAGGATTGGGGAAAGAGAGAGAGAGAGAGAGACAGCCAGGACTGGGGAAAGAGAGAGAGAGAGACAGACAGGACTGGGGAAAGAGAGAGACAGCCAGGACTGGGGAAAGAGAGAGACAGACAGCACTGGGGAAAGAGAGAGACAGACAGGACTGGGGACAAAAGTGACAGACAGGACTGGGGAAAGAGAGAGGCTAACAGGACTGGGGAAAGAGAGAGGCTAACAGGTCTGGAGAAAGAGAGACAGACAGACAGGACTGGAGAAAGAGAGACAGTCAGGACCGGCAAAAGAGTGAGACAGACAGGACTAGGGAAAGAGAGAGACTAACAGTACAGGGGAAAGAGAGAGACAGATAGGACTGGGGAATGAGAGCGACAGACAGAACTGGGGAAAGAGAGAGACAGACAGGAAGGGGAAAAAGAGCGACAGAAAGAGAGACAGACAGGACTGGGAAACAAAAGCGACAGACAGGACTGGGGAAAGAAAAGAGAGAGAGAGACAGGACTGGGGAAAGAGAGAGAGAGAGAGAGAGACAGGACTGGGGAAAGGGAGAGACAGCCAGGACTGGGGAAAGAGAGAGACAGCCAGGACTGGGGAAAGAGAGAGACAGACAGGAAGGGGAAAAAGAGCGACAGAAAGAGAGACAGACAGGACTGGGAAACAAAAGCGACAGACAGGACTGGGGAAAGAGAGAGAGAGAGACAGGACTGGGGAAAGAGAGAGACAGCCAGGACTGGGGAAAGGGAGAGACAGACAGGACTGGGGAACAAAAGCGACAGACAGGACTGAGGAAAGAGAGAGACCGACAGGACTGGGGAAAGAGAGAGGCTAACAGGTCTGGAGAAAGAGAGAGAGAGAGACAGGACTGGGGAAAGAGAGAGACAGCCAGGACTGGGGAAAGGGAGAGACAGCCAGGACTGGGGAAACAGAGAGACAGACAGGACTGGGGAGAGAGAGAGAGAGAGAGAGAGAGAGAGACAGGATTGGGGAAAGAGAGAGACAGCCAGGACTGGGGAAAGGGAGAGACAGCCAGGACTGGGGAAACAGAGAGACAGACAGGACTGGGGAAAGAGAGAGAGAGAGAGAGAGACAGACAGGATTGGGGAAAGAGAGAGACAGCCAGGACTGGGGAAAGAGAGAGACAGACAGGACTGGGGAACAAAAGCGACAGACAGGACTGGGGAACAAAAGCGACAGACAGGACTGGGGAAAGAGAGAGACCGACAGGACTGGGGAAAGAGAGAGGCTAACAGGTCTGGAGAAAGAGAGAGAGAGAGAGAGAGAGACAGAGACAGCCAGGACTGGGGAAACAGAGAGACAGACAGGACTGGGGAAAGAGAGAGAGAGAGAGACAGACAGGATTGGGGAAAGAGAGAGACAGCCAGGACTGGGGAAAGAGAGAGACAGCCAGGACTGGGGAAAGAGAGAGGCAGTGAATGAGAGGGAGCGAGAGAGAGAGAGGCAGCCAGGACTGGGGAAAGAGAGAGAGAGAGAGACAGCCAGGACTGGGGAAAGAGAGAGAGAGAGAGAGAGAGACAGCCAGGACTGGGGAAAGAGAGAGAGAGAGACAGACAGGATTGGGGAAGGGGAGAGAGAGAGAGAGAGAGAGAGACAGCCAGGACTGGGGAAAGAGAGAGAGAGAGAGAGAGAGAGAGAGACAGACAGAACTGGGGAAAGAGAGAGAGAGAGAGAGACAGACAGGACTGGGAAACAAAAGCGACAGACAGGACTGGGGAAAGAGAGAGAGAGAGACAGGACTGGGGAAAGAGAGAGACAGCGAATGAGAGGGAGCGAGAGAGAGACAGACAGGACTGGGGACATACAGAGGCAGTTAGGACTGGGGAAAGAGAGAGACAGGACTGGGGAAAGGGAGAGACAAAGAGGACTGGGGAAACAGAGAGACAGCCAGGACTGGGGAAAGACAGAGACAGCCAGGACTGGGGAAAGAGAGAGACAGACAGGACTGGGGAACAAAAGCGACAGACAGGACTGGGAAACAAAAGCGACAGACAGGACTGGGGAAAGAGAGAGAGAGAGACAGGACTGGGGAAATAGAGAGACAGCCAGGACTGGGGAAAGGGAGAGACAGCCAGGACTGGGGAACAAAAGCGACAGACAGGACTGGGGAAAGAGAGAGACCGACAGGACTGGGGAAAGAGAGAGGCTAACAGGTCTGGAGAAAGAGAGAGAGACAGAGAGAGAGACAGAGACAGCCAGGACTGGGGAAACAGAGAGACAGACTGGACTGGGGAAAGAGAGAGAGAGAGAGAGACAGACAGGATTGGGGAAAGAAAGAGACAGCCAGGACTGGGGAAAGAGAGAGGCAGTGAATGAGAGGGAGCGAGAGAGAGAGAGGCAGCCAGGACTGGGGAAAGAGAGAGAGAGAGAGAGAGAGACAGCCAGGACTGGGGAAAGACAGAGAGAGAGAGAGAGAGACAGCCAGGACTGGGGAAAGAGAGAGAGAGAGACAGGACTGGGGAAAGAGAGAGACAGCGAATGAGAGGGAGCGAGAGAGAGACAGACAGGACTGGGGAAAGAGAGAGAGAGGGAGAGAGACAGACAGGATTGGGGAAAGGGAGAGACAGCCA
Organism: Chiloscyllium punctatum; assembly: GCF_047496795.1. NCBI lineage: Eukaryota > Metazoa > Chordata > Chondrichthyes > Orectolobiformes > Hemiscylliidae > Chiloscyllium > Chiloscyllium punctatum. The sequence continues at coordinate 71,182,625 of NC_092758.1, read as the reverse complement.
GGACTGGGGAAAGAGAGAGACAGCCAGGACTGGGGAACGAGAGACACAGACAGGACTGGGGACATACAGAGGCAGTCAGGACTGGGGAAAGAGATATATAGAGAGAGAGAGAGAGACAGGACTGGGGAAAGGGAGAGACAGACGGGACTGGGGAAAGAGAGAGAGAGAGAGAGAGACAGACAGGATTGGGGAAAGAGAGAGACAGCCAGGACTGGGGAAAGAGAGAGACACACAGGACTGGGGAAAGAGTGAGACAGACAGGACTGGGGAAAGAGAGAGACAGCCAGGTCTGGGGAAAGAGAGAGACAGACAGGACTGGGGAAAGAGAGAGACAGACAGGACTGGGGAAAGAGTGAGACAGACAGGACTGGGGAAAGAGAGAGAGAGAGAGAGAGACAGACAGGATTGGGGAAAGAGAGAGACAGCCAGGACTGGGGAAAGAGAGAGACAGACAGGACTGGGGAAAGAGAGAGACAGACAGGACTGGGGAAAGAGTGAGACAGACAGGACTGGGGAAAGAGAGAGACAGACAGGACTGGGGAAAGAGAGAGACAGACAGGACTGGGGAACAAAAGCGACAGACAGGACTGGGGAACAAAAGCGACAGACAGGACTGGGGAAAGAGTGTGACAGACAGGACTGGGGAAAGAGAGAGGCTAACACGTCTGGAGAAAGAGAGACAGACAGACAGGACTGGAGAAAGAGAGACAGTCAGGACCGGCAAAAGAGTGAGACAGACAGGACGAGGGAAAGAGAGAGACTAACAGTACAGGGGAAAGAGAGAGACAGATAGGACTGGGGAATGAGAGAGACAGACAGAACTGGGGAAAGAGAGAGACAGACAGGAAGGGGAAAGACAGAGACAGACAGGACTGGGGAAAGAGAGAGACAGACAGGACTGGGGAAAGAGAGAGACAGACAGGAAGGGGAAAAAGAGCGACAGAAAGAGAGACAGGCAGGACTGGGAAACAAAAGCGACAGACAGGACTGGGGAAAGAGAGAGAGAGAGACAGGACTGGGGAAAGAGAGAGACAGCGAATGAGAGGGAGCGAGAGAGAGACAGACAGGACTGGGGAAAGAGAGAGACAGCGAATGAGAGGGAGCGAGAGAGAGACAGACAGGACTGGGGAAAGGGAGAGATAGACAGGACTGGGGAAAGAGAGAGGCAGCCAGGACTGGGGAAAGAGAGAGACAGCCAGGACTGGGGAAAGAGAGAGACAGCCAGGACTGGGGAAAGAGAGAGAGAGACCGGACTGGGGAAAGACAGAGACAGACAAGACTGGGGAAAGACAGAGACAGACAGGACTGGGGAAAGACAGGGACAGACAAGACTGGGGAAAGAGAGAGACAGACAGGATTGGGGAAAGAGAGAGACAAAGAGGACTGGGGAAAGAGAGAGACAGACAGGAAGGGGAAAAAGAGCGACAGAAAGAGAGACAGACAGGACTGGGAAACAAAAGCGACAGATAGGACTGGGGAAAGAGAGAGAGAGAGACAGGACTGGGGAAAGAGAGAGACAGCCAGGACTGGGGAAAGAGAGAGACAGCCAGGACTGGGGAAAGAGAGAGACAGCCAGGACTGGGGAAAGAGAGAGACAGACAGGACTGGGGAAAGAGAGAGACAGACAGGACTGGGGAACAAAAGCGACAGACAGGACTGGGGAACAAAAGCGACAGACAGGACTGGGGAAAGAGTGAGACAGACAGGACTGGGGAAAGAGAGAGGCTAACAGGTCTGGAGAAAGAGAGACAGACAGACAGGACTGGAGAAAGAGAGACAGTCAGGGCCGGCAAAAGAGTGAGACAGACAGGACTAGGGAAAGAGAGATACTAACAGTACAGGGGAAAGAGAGAGACAGATAGGACTGGGGAATGAGAGAGACAGACAGAACTGGGGAAAGAGAGAGACAGCCAGGACTGGGGAAAGAGAGAGACAGTCCGGACTGGGGAAAGAGATAGACAGACAGGACTGGGAAAAGAGACAGACAGACAGGACTGGGAATAGAGAGAGAAAGACCGGACTTGGGAAAGAGAGAGTCTGAAAGGACTGCGGAAAGAGAGAGAGAGAGTACTCGGGTAAAAGAGAGACAGTCAGGACTGGGGAAAGAGAGAGGCAAAGAGGGCTGGCAAAGTGAGTGACAGACAGTTCTGCGGAAAGAGAGAGACAGACAGGATTGGGGAACGAGAGAGGGAGTCAGGACTGGGGAAAGAGAGCGACAGAAAGAGAGACAGACAGGACTGGGGAACAAAAGCGACAGACAGGACTGGGGAAAGAGAGAGACAGATAGGTCTGGGGAATGAGAGAGACAGACAGAACTGGGGAAAGAGAGAGATTGAAATGACTGCGGAAAGAGAGAGAGAGAGTACTCGGGTAAAAGAGAGAGACAGTTAGGACTGGGGAAAGAGAGAGACAGTTAGGACTGGGGAAAGAGAGAGACAGTTCGGACTGGGGAAAGAGCGAGTCGGAAAGGACGGGGAAATAAAAGGATAGAGAGAGAGAGACAGACTCACAGGACTGGGGAAAGGAAGAGAGATGGACAGGACGGGAAAAGAGAGAGAGACAGACAGACAGAGAGACAGACAGACAGAGAGGACTGTGGAAAGAGAGAGACAGGATTGGGGAAAGAGAGAGACAGACTGGACTGGGGAAAGAGAGAGACAGCGAATAAGAGGGAGCGAGAGAGAGAAAGCCAGGACTGGGGAAAGAGAGAGAGAGACAGGACTGGGGAAAGACAGAGACTAACAGAACAGGGGAAAGAGAGATAGACAGGACTGGGAAAGAGAGAGACAGTTAGGAATGGGGAAAGAGAGCGAGAGCCAGGACTGGGGAAAGAGATACAGAGATCAGACTGGGGAAAAAAAGTGACAGACAGGAATGGGGAAAGAGAGAGGCTAACAGGTCTGGAGAAAGAGAGACAGACAGACAGGACTGGAGAAAGAGAGACAGTCAGGACCGGCAAAAGAGTGAGACAGACAGGACTAGGGAAAGAGAGAGACTAACAGTACAGGGGAAAGAGAGAGACATATAGGACTGAGGAATGAGAGAGACAGACAGAACTGGGGAAAGAGAGAGAGAGAGAGAGAAACAGAACTGGGGAAAGAGAGAGAGAGAGAGACAGACAGGACTGGGAAACAAAAGCGACAGACAGGACTGGGGAAAGAGAGAGAGAGAGACAGGACTGGGGAAAGAGAGAGACAGCGAATGAGAGGGAGCGAGAGAGAGACAGACAGGACTGGGAAACAAAAGCGACAGACAGGACTGGGGAAAGAGAGAGAGAGAGACAGGACTGGGGAAAGAGAGAGACAGCGAATGAGAGGGAGCGAGAGAGAGACAGACAGGACTGGGGACATACAGAGGCAGTCAGGACTGGGGAAAGAGAGAGAGAGAGAGACAGAGACAGGACTGGGGAAAGGGAGAGACAGCCAGGACTGGGGAAAGAGAGACAGAGATCAGACTGGGGAAAAAAAGTGACAGACAGGAATGGGGAAAGAGAGAGGCTAACAGGTCTGGAGAAAGAGAGACAGACAGACAGGACTGGAGAAAGAGAGACAGTCAGGACCGGCAAAAGAGTGAGACAGACAGGACTAGGGAAAGAGAGAGACTAACAGTACTGGGGAAAGAGAGAGACATATAGGACTGAGGAATGAGAGAGACAGACAGAACTGGGGAAAGAGAGAGAGAGAGAGAGAAACAGAACTGGGGAAAGAGAGAGAGAGAGAGACAGACAGGACTGGGAAACAAAAGCGACAGACAGGACTGGGGAAAGAGAGAGAGAGAGACAGGACTGGGGAAAGAGAGAGACAGCGAATGAGAGGGAGCGAGAGAGAGACAGACAGGACTGGGGACATACAGAGGCAGTCAGGACTGGGGAAAGAGAGAGAGAGAGAGACAGAGACAGGACTGGGGAAAGGGAGAGACAGCCAGGACTGGGGAAACAGAGAGACAGACAGGACTGGGGAAAGAGAGAGAGAGAGAGAGAGAGAGAGAGACAGACAGGATTGGGGAAAGAGAGACACAGCCAGGACTGGGGAAAGAGAGAGACAGCCAGGACTGGGGAAAGAGAGAGACAGCCAGGACTGGGGAAAGAGAGAGACAGACAGCACTGGGGAAAGAGAGAGACAGACAGGACTGGGGAACAAAAGCGACAGACAGGACTGGGGAACAAAAGCGACAGACAGGACTGGGGAAAGAGAGAGACCGACAGGACTGGGGAAAGAGAGAGGCTAACAGGTCTGGAGAAAGGGAGACAGACAGACAGGACTGGAGAAAGAGAGAGAGAGAGAGAGACAGAGACAGCCAGGACTGGGGAAACAGAGAGACAGACAGGACTGGGGAAAGAGAGAGAGAGAGAGACAGACAGGATTGGGGAAAGAGAGAGACAGCCAGGACTGGGGAAAGAGAGAGACAGCCAGGACTGGGGAAAGAGAGAGAGAGAGAGAGAGAGACAGCCAGGACTGGGGGAAGAGAGAGAGAGAGAGACAGCCAGG
>NC_092758.1:71145638-71173138 GCF_047496795.1 Chiloscyllium punctatum | reverse complement strand
AGGACTGGGGAAAGAGTGAGACAGACAGGACTGGGGAAAGAGAGAGACAGCCAGGACTGGGGAAAGAGAGAGACAGACAGGACTGGGGAAAGAGAGAGACAGACAGGACTGGGGAAAGAGAGAGACAGACAGGACTGGGGAAAGAGAGAGACAGACAGGACTGGGGAACAAAAGCGACAGACAGGACTGGGGAACAAAAGCGACAGACAGGACTGGGGAAAGAGTGAGACAGACAGGACTGGGGAAAGAGAGAGGCTAACACGTCTGGAGAAAGAGAGACAGACAGACAGGACTGGAGAAAGAGAGACAGTCAGGACCGGCAAAAGAGTGAGACAGACAGGACGAGGGAAAGAGAGAGACTAACAGTACAGGGGAAAGAGAGAGACAGATAGGACTGGGGAATGAGAGAGACAGACAGAACTGGGGAAAGAGAGAGACAGACAGGAAGGGGAAAGACAGAGACAGACAGGACTGGGGAAAGAGAGAGACAGACAGGACTGGGGAAAGAGAGAGACAGACAGGAAGGGGAAAAAGAGCGACAGAAAGAGAGACAGACAGGACTGGGAAACAAAAGCGACAGACAGGACTGGGGAAAGAGAGAGAGAGAGACAGGACTGGGGAAAGAGAGAGACAGCGAATGAGAGGGAGCGAGAGAGAGACAGACAGGACTGGGGAAAGAGAGAGACAGCGAATGAGAGGGAGCGAGAGAGAGACAGACAGGACTGGGGAAAGGGAGAGATAGACAGGACTGGGGAAAGAGAGAGGCAACCAGGACTGGGGAAAGAGGGAGGCAGCCAGGACTGGGGAAAGAGAGAGACAGCCAGGACTGGGGAAAGACAGAGACAGCCAGGACTGGGGAAACAGAGACACAGACAGGACTGGGGAAAGAGAGAGAGAGAGAGAGAGAGAGACAGACAGGATTGGGGAAAGAGAGAGACAGCCAGGACTGGGGAAAGAGAGAGACAGCCAGGACTGGGGAAAGAGAGAGACAGACAGGACTGGGGAACAAAAGCGACAGACAGGACTGGGGAAAGAAAAGAGAGAGAGAGACAGGACTGGGGAAAGAGAGAGAGAGAGAGAGAGAGAGACAGGACTGGGGAAAGGGAGAGACAGCCAGGACTGGGGAAAGAGAGAGACAGCCAGGACTGGGGAAAGAGAGAGACAGACAGGAAGGAGAAAAAGAGCGACAGAAAGAGAGACAGACAGGACTGGGAAACAAAAGCGACAGACAGGACTGGGGAAAGAGAGAGAGAGAGACAGGACTGGGGAAAGAGAGAGACAGCCAGGACTGGGGAAAGGGAGAGACAGCCAGGACTGGGGAACAAAAGCGACAGACAGGACTGGGGAAAGAGAGAGACCGACAGGACTGGGGAAAGAGAGAGGCTAACAGGTCTGGAGAAAGAGAGAGAGAGAGAGAGAGAGACAGAGACAGCCAGGACTGGGGAAACAGAGAGACAGACAGGACTGGGGAAAGAGAGAGAGAGAGAGAGACAGACAGGATTGGGGAAAGAGAGAGACAGCCAGGACTGGGGAAAGAGAGAGGCAGTGAATGAGAGGGTGCGAGAGAGAGAGAGGCAGCCAGGACTGGGGAAAGAGAGAGAGAGAGAGAGAGACAGCCAGGACTGGGGAAAGAGAGAGAGAGAGAGAGAGACAGCCAGGACTGGGGAAAGAGAGAGAGAGAGACAGACAGGATTGGGGAAGGGGAGAGAGAGAGAGAGAGACAGCCAGGACTGGGGAAAGAGAGAGAGAGAGAGAGAGAGAGAGACAGCCAGGACTGGGGAAAGAGAGAGAGAGAGACAGACAGGATTGGGGAAGGGGAGAGAGAGAGAGACAGAGAGACAGCCAGGACTGGGGAAAGAGAGAGAGAGAGAGAGAGAGAGAGACAGACAGAACTGGGGAAAGAGAGAGAGAGAGACAGACAGGACTGGGAAACAAAAGCGACAGACCGGACTGGGGAAAGAGAGAGAGAGAGACAGGACTGGGGAAAGAGAGAGACTGCGAATGAGAGGGAGCGAGAGAGAGACAGACAGGACTGGGGACATACAGAGGCAGTTAGGACTGGGGAAAGAGAGAGACAGCCAGGACTGGGGAAAGACAGAGACAGCCAGGACTGGGGAAACAGAGAGACAGACAGGACTGGGGAAAGAGAGAGAGAGAGAGAGAGACAGACAGGATTGGGGAAAGAGAGAGACAGCCAGGACTGGGGAAAGAGAGAGACAGCCAGGACTGGGGAAAGAGAGAGACAGACAGGACTGGGGAACAGAAGCTACAGACAGGACTGGGGAAAGAGAGAGACCGACAGGACTGGGGAAAGAGAGAGGCTAACAGGTCTGGAGAAAGAGAGACAGACAGACAGGACTGGAGAAAGAGAGAGAGAGAGAGAGAGAGAGACAGAGACAGCCAGGACTGGGGAAACAGAGAGACAGACAAGACTGGGGAAAGAGAGAGAGAGAGAGACAGACAGGATTGGGGAAAGAGAGAGACAGCCAGGACTGGGGAAAGAGAGAGACAGCCAGGACTGGGGAAAGAGAGAGGCAGCGAATGAGAGGGAGCGAGAGAGAGAGAGGCAGCCAGGACTGGGGAAAGAGAGAGAGAGAGAGAGAGACAGCCAGGACTGGGGAAAGAGAGAGAGAGAGAGAGAGAGAGACAGCCAGGACTGGGGAAAGAGAGAGAGAGAGAGAGAGAGAGACAGGACTGGGGAATGAGAGAGAGAGAGAGAGACAGGATTGGGGAAAGAGAGAGAGAGAGAGAGACAGCCAGGACTGGGGAAAGAGAGAGAGAGAGACAGACAGGATTGGGGAAAGAGAGAGACAGCCAGGACTGGGGAAAGAGAGAGACAGACAGGACTGGGGAAAGAGAGAGACAGACAGCACTGGGGAAAGAGAGAGACAGACAGGACTGGGGAACAAAAGTGACAGACAGGACTGGGGAAAGAGAGAGGCTAACAGGTCTGGAGAAAGAGAGACAGACAGACAGGACTGGAGAAAGAGAGACAGTCAGGACCGGCAAAAGAGTGAGACAGACAGGAATAGGGAAAGAGAGAGACTAACAGTACAGGGGAAAGAGAGAGACAGATAGGACTGGGGAATGAGAGAGACAGACAGAACTGGGGAAAGAGAGAGACAGACAGGAAGGGGAAAAAGAGCGACAGAAAGAGAGACAGACAGGACTGGGAAACAAAAGTGACAGACAGGACTGGGGAAAGAGAGAGAGAGAGACAGGACTGGGGAAAGAGAGAGTCAGCGAATGAGAGGGAGCGAGAGAGAGAGAGACAGGACTGGGGAAAGAGAGAGACAGACAGGACTGGGGAAAGAGAGAGTCTAACAGGTCTGGAGAAAGAGAGACAGACAGACAGGACTGGAGAAAGAGAGACAGTCAGGACCGGCAAAAGAGTGAGACAGACAGGACTAGGGAAAGAGAGAGACTAACAGTACAGGGGAAAGAGAGAGACAGATAGGACTGGGGAATGAGAGAGACAGACAGGACTGGGGAAAGAGAGAGACAGACAGGACTGGGAAACAAAAGCGACAGACAGGACTGGGGTTAGAGAGAGATAGAGACAGGACTGGGGAAAGAGAGAGACAGCGAATGAGAGGGAGCGAGAGAGAGACAGACAGGACTGGGGACATACAGAGGCAGTCAGGACTGGGGAAAGAGAGATAGAGAGAGAGAGAGAGAGACAGGACTGGGGAAAGAGAGAGACAGCCAGGACTGGGGAAAGAGAGACACAGACAGGACTGGGGACATACAGAGGCAGTCAGGACTGGGGAAAGAGAGATAGAGAGAGAGAGAGAGAGAGACAGGACTGGGGAAAGGGAGAGACAGCCAGGACTGGGGAAACAGAGAGACAGACAGGACTGGGGAAAGAGAGAGAGAGAGAGACAGACAGACAGGATTGGGGAAAGAGAGAGACAGCCAGGACTGGGGAAAGAGAGAGACAGCCAGGATTGGGGAAAGAGAGAGACAGACAGGACTGGGGAAAGAGTGAGACAGACAGGACTGGGGAAAGAGTGAGACAGACAGGACTGGGGAAAGAGAGAGACAGCCAGGACTGGGGAAAGAGTGAGACAGACAGGACTGGGGAAAGAGAGAGACAGACAGGACTGGGGAAAGAGTGAGACAGACAGGACTGGGGAAAGAGAGACACAGCCAGGACTGGGGAAAGAGAGAGACAGACAGGACTGGGGAACAAAAGCGACAGACAGGACTGGGGAACAAAAGCGACAGACAGGACTGGGGAAAGAGTGAGACAGACAGGACTGGGGAAAGAGAGAGGCTAACACGTCTGGAGAAAGAGAGACAGACAGACAGGACTGGAGAAAGAGAGACAGTCAGGACCGGCAAAAGAGTGAGACAGACAGGACGAGGGAAAGAGAGAGACTAACAGTACAGGGGAAAGAGAGAGACAGATAGGACTGGGGAATGAGAGAGACAGACAGAACTGGGGAAAGAGAGAGACAGACAGGAAGGGAAAGACAGAGACAGACAGGACTGGGGAAAGAGAGAGACAGACAGGACTGGGGAAAGAGAGAGACAGACAGGAAGGGGAAAAAGAGCGACAGAAAGAGAGACAGACAGGACTGGGAAACAAAAGCGACAGACAGGACTGGGGAAAGAGAGAGAGAGAGACAGGACTGGGGAAAGAGAGAGACAGCGAATGAGAGGGAGCGAGAGAGAGACAGACAGGACTGGGGAAAGAGAGAGACAGCGAATGAGAGGGAGCGAGAGAGAGACAGACAGTACTGGGGAAAGGGAGAGATAGACAGGACTGGGGAAAGAGAGAGGCAGCCAGGACTGGGGAAAGAGGGAGGCAGCCAGGACTGGGGAAAGAGAGAGACAGCCAGGACTGGGGAAAGAGAGAGACAGCCAGGACTGGGGAAAGAGAGAGAGAGACAGGACTGGGGAAAGACAGAGACAGACAAGACTGGGGAAAGACAGAGACAGACAGGACTGGGGAAAGACAGGGACAGACAAGACTGGGGAAAGAGAGAGACAGACAGGATTGGGGAAAGAGAGAGACAAAGAGGACTGGGGAAAGAGAGAGACAGACAGGAAGGGGAAAAAGAGCGACAGAAAGAGAGACAGACAGGACTGGGAAACAAAAGCGACAGATAGGACTGGGGAAAGAGAGAGAGAGAGACAGGACTGGGGAAAGAGAGAGACAGACAGGACTGGGGAACAAAAGCGACAGACAGGACTGGGGAACAAAAGCGACAGACAGGACTGGGGAAAGAGAGAGAGAGAGAGAGAGACAGAGACAGCCAGGACTGGGGAAACAGAGAGACAGACAGGACTGGGGAAAGAGAGATAGAGAGAGACAGACAGGATTGGGGAAAGAGAGAGACAGCCAGGACTGGGGAAAGAGAGAGACAGCCAGGACTGGGGAAAGAGAGAGGCAGCGAATGAGAGGGAGCGAGAGAGAGAGAGACAGCCAGGACTGGGGAAAGAGAGACAGAGAGAGAGAGAGACAGCCAGGACTGGAGAAAGAGAGAGAGAGAGAGAGAGACAGCCAGGACTGGGGAATGAGAGAGAGAGACACAGCCAGGACTGGGGAAAGAGAGAGACAGACAGGACTGGGGAACAAAAGCGACAGACAGGACTGGGGAACAAAAGCGACAGACAGGACTGGGGAAAGAGTGAGACAGACAGGACTGGGGAAAGAGAGAGGCTAACACGTCTGGAGAAAGAGAGACAGACAGACAGGACTGGAGAAAGAGAGACAGTCAGGACCGGCAAAAGAGTGAGACAGACAGGACGAGGGAAAGAGAGAGACTAACAGTACAGGGGAAAGAGAGAGACAGATAGGACTGGGGAATGAGAGAGACAGACAGAACTGGGGAAAGAGAGAGACAGACAGGAAGGGAAAGACAGAGACAGACAGGACTGGGGAAAGAGAGAGACAGACAGGACTGGGGAAAGAGAGAGACAGACAGGAAGGGGAAAAAGAGCGACAGAAAGAGAGACAGACAGGACTGGGAAACAAAAGCGACAGACAGGACTGGGGAAAGAGAGAGAGAGAGACAGGACTGGGGAAAGAGAGAGACAGCGAATGAGAGGGAGCGAGAGAGAGACAGACAGGACTGGGGAAAGAGAGAGACAGCGAATGAGAGGGAGCGAGAGAGAGACAGACAGTACTGGGGAAAGGGAGAGATAGACAGGACTGGGGAAAGAGAGAGGCAGCCAGGACTGGGGAAAGAGGGAGGCAGCCAGGACTGGGGAAAGAGAGAGACAGCCAGGACTGGGGAAAGAGAGAGACAGCCAGGACTGGGGAAAGAGAGAGAGAGACAGGACTGGGGAAAGACAGAGACAGACAAGACTGGGGAAAGACAGAGACAGACAGGACTGGGGAAAGACAGGGACAGACAAGACTGGGGAAAGAGAGAGACAGACAGGATTGGGGAAAGAGAGAGACAAAGAGGACTGGGGAAAGAGAGAGACAGACAGGAAGGGGAAAAAGAGCGACAGAAAGAGAGACAGACAGGACTGGGAAACAAAAGCGACAGATAGGACTGGGGAAAGAGAGAGAGAGAGACAGGACTGGGGAAAGAGAGAGACAGACAGGACTGGGGAACAAAAGCGACAGACAGGACTGGGGAACAAAAGCGACAGACAGGACTGGGGAAAGAGAGAGAGAGAGAGAGAGACAGAGACAGCCAGGACTGGGGAAACAGAGAGACAGACAGGACTGGGGAAAGAGAGATAGAGAGAGACAGACAGGATTGGGGAAAGAGAGAGACAGCCAGGACTGGGGAAAGAGAGAGACAGCCAGGACTGGGGAAAGAGAGAGGCAGCGAATGAGAGGGAGCGAGAGAGAGAGAGACAGCCAGGACTGGGGAAAGAGAGACAGAGAGAGAGAGAGACAGCCAGGACTGGGGAAAGAGAGAGAGAGAGAGAGAGACAGCCAGGACTGGGGAATGAGAGAGAGAGAGACAGACAGGATTGGGGAAAGAGAGAGAGAGAGAGAGAGAGAGAGAGACAGCCAGGACTGGGGAAAGAGAGAGAGAGAGACAGACAGGATTGGGGAAAGAGAGAGACAGCCAGGACTGGAGAAAGAGAGAGAGAGAGAGAGAGAGAGAGACAGAGACAGACAGGACTGGGGAAAGAGAGAGAGAGAGAGACAGACAGGATTGGGGAAAGAGAGAGACAGCCAGGACTGGGGAAAGAGAGAGACAGCCAGGACTGGGGAAAGAGAGAGGCAGCGAATGAGAGGGAGCGAGAGAGAGAGAGGCAGCCAGGACTGGGGAAAGAGAGAGAGAGAGAGAGAGACAGCCAGGACTGGGGAAAGAGAGAGAGACAGACAGACAGGATTGGGGAAAGAGAGAGAGAGAGAGAGAGAGACAGCCAGGACTGGGGAAAGAGAGAGAGAGAGACAGACAGGATTGGGGAAAGAGAGAGACAGCCAGGACTGGGGAAAGAGAGAGACAGCCAGGACTGGGGAAAGAGAGAGACAGACAGCACTGGGGAAAGAGAGAGACAGACAGGACTGGGGAACAAAAGTGACAGACAGGACTGGGGAAAGAGAGAGACAGACAGGACTGGGGAAAGAGAGAGGCTAACAGGTCTGGAGAAAGAGAGACAGACAGACAGGACTGGAGAAAGAGAGACAGTCAGGACCGGCAAAAGAGTGAGACAGACAGGACTAGGGAAAGAGAGAGACAGATAGGACTGGGGAAAGAGAGAGACAGACAGAACTGGGGAAAGAGAGAGACAGGCAGGAAGGGGAAAAAGAGCGACAGAAAGAGAGACAGGCAGGACTGGGGAAAGAGAGAGATAGAGAGACAGGACTGGGGAAAGGGAGAGACAGACAGGACTGGGGAAAGAGAGAGAGAGAGAGAGAGAGAGACAGACAGGATTGGGGAAAGAGAGAGACAGCCAGGACTGGGGAAAGAGAGAGACAGCCAGGACTGGGGAAAGAGAGAGACAGACCGGACTGGGGAAAGAGAGAGACAGACAGGACTGGGGAACAAAAGCGACAGACAGGACTGGGGAACAAAAGCGACAGACAGGACTGGGGAACAAAAGCGACAGACAGGACTGGGAAAAGAGAGAGACCGACAGGACTGGGGAAAGAGAGACAGACAGACAGGACTGGAGAAAGAGAGACAGTCAGGACCGGCAAAAGAGTGAGACAGACAGGACTAGGGAAAGAGAGAGAGAGAGAGAGAGAGACAGAGACAGCCAGGACTGGGGAAAGAGAGAGACAGCCAGGACTGGGGAAAGAGAGAGACAGCCAGGACTGGGGAAAGACAGAGAGAGAGAGAGAGACAGCCAGGACTGGGGAAAGAGAGAGAGAGAGAGAGAGACAGCCAGGACTGGGGAAAGAGAGAGAGAGAGAGAGACAGCCAGGACTGGGGAAAGAGAGAGAGAGAGAGAGAGAGAGACAGCCAGGACTGGGGAAAGAGAGAGAGAGAGACAGACAGGATTGGGGAAAGAGAGAGAGAGAGAGAGACAGCCAGGACTGGGGAAAGAGAGAGAGAGAGACAGACAGGACTGGGGAAAGAGAGAGACAGCCAGGACTGGGGAAAGAGAGAGACAGACAGCACTGGGGAAAGAGAGAGACAGACAGGACTGGGGACAAAAGTGACAGACAGGACTGGGGAAAGAGAGAGGCTAACAGGACTGGGGAAAGAGAGAGGCTAACAGGTCTGGAGAAAGAGAGACAGACAGACAGGACTGGAGAAAGAGAGACAGTCAGGACCGGCAAAAGAGTGAGACAGACAGGACTAGGGAAAGAGAGAGACTAACAGTACAGGGGAAAGAGAGAGACAGATAGGACTGGGGAATGAGAGAGACAGACAGAACTGGGGAAAGAGAGAGACAGACAGGAAGGGGAAAAAGAGCGACAGAAAGAGAGACAGACAGGACTGGGAAACAAAAGCGACAGATAGGACTGGGGAAAGAGAGAGAGAGAGACAGGACTGGGGAAAGAGAGAGACAGCGAATGAGAGGGAGCGAGAGAGAGGCAGACAGGACTGGGGCCATACAGAGGCAGTCAGGACTGGGGAAAGAGAGAGAGAGAGAGAGAGAGAGGACTGGGGAAAGGGAGAGACAGCCAGGACTGGGGAAAGAGAGAGACAAAGAGGACTGGGGAAAGAGAGAGACAGCCAGGACTGGGGAAACAGAGACAGAGAGAGAGAGAGAGAGACAGACAGGATTGGGGAAAAAGAGAGACAGCCAGGACTTGGATATGAGAGAGATAGACAGGAATGGGGAAAGAGAGAGACAGACAGGAAGGGGAAAAAGAGCGACAGAAAGAGAGACAGACAGGACTGGGGAAAGAGAGAGACAGACAGGAAGGGGAAAAAGAGCGACAGAAAGAGAGACAGACAGGACTGGGAAACAAAAGCGACAGATAGGACTGGGGAAAGAGAGAGAGAGAGACAGGACTGGGGAAAGAGAGAGACAGACAGGACTGGGGAACAAAAGCGACAGACAGGACTGGGGAACAAAAGCGACAGACAGGACTGGGGAAAGAGAGAGACCGACAGGACTGGGGAAAGAGAGAGGCTAACAGGTCTGGAGAAAGAGAGACAGACAGACAGGACTGGAGAAAGAGAGAGAGAGACGGCCAGGACTGGGGAAACAGAGAGACAGACAGGACTGGGGAAAGAGAGATAGAGAGAGACAGACAGGATTGGGGAAAGAGAGAGACAGCCAGGACTGGGGAAAGAGAGAGACAGCGAATGAGAGGGAGCGAGAGAGAGAGAGGCAGCCAGGACTGGGGAAAGAGAGAGAGAGAGAGAGAGACAGCCAGGACTGGGGAAAGAGAGAGAGAGAGACAGCCAGGACTGGGGAAAGAGAGAGAGAGAGAGAGAGACAGCCAGGACTGGGGAAACAGAGAGAGAGAGACAGACAGGATTGGGGAAAGAGAGAGAGAGAGAGAGAGAGAGACAGCCAGGACTGGGGAAAGAGAGAGAGAGAGACAGACAGGATTGGTGAAAGAGAGAGACAGCCAGGACTGGAGAAAGAGAGAGAGAGAGAGAGAGAGAGAGACAGAGACAGACAGGACTGGGGAAAGAGAGAGAGAGAGAGACAGACAGGATTGGGGAAAGAGAGAGACACCCAGGACTGGGGAAAGAGAGAGACAGCCAGGACTGGGGAAAGAGAGAGACAGACAGCACTGGGGAAAGAGAGAGACAGACAGGACTGGGGAACAAAAGTGACAGACAGGACTGGGGAAAGAGAGAGACAGACAGGACTGGGGAAAGAGAGAGGCTAACAGGTCTGGAGAAAGAGAGACAGACAGACAGGACTGGAGAAAGAGAGAGAGAGAGAGAGAGAGACAGAGACAGCCAGGACTCGGGAAAGAGAGAGACAGACAGGATTGGGGAAAGAGAGAGACAGACTGGACTGGGGAAAGAGAGAGGCAGACAGCACTGGGGAAAGAGAGAGACAGACAGGACTGGGGAAAGAGAGAGGCTAACAGGTCTGGAGAAAGAGAGACAGACAGACAGGACTGGAGAAAGAGAGACAGTCAGGACCGGCAAAAGAGTGAGACAGACAGGACTAGGGAAAGAGAGAGACTAACAGTACAGGGGAAAGAGAGAGACAGATAGGACTGGGGAATGAGAGAGACAGACAGAACTGGGGAAAGAGAGAGACAGACAGGAAGGGGAAAAAGAGCGACAGAAAGAGAGACAGACAGGACTGGGAAACAAAAGCGACAGATAGGACTGGGGAAAGAGAGAGAGAGAGACAGGACTGGGGAAAGAGAGAGACAGCGAATGAGAGGGAGCGAGAGAGAGGCAGACAGGACTGGGGCCATACAGAGGCAGTCAGGACTGGGGAAAGAGAGAGAGAGAGAGAGAGAGAGGACTGGGGAAAGGGAGAGACAGCCAGGACTGGGGAAAGAGAGAGACAAAGAGGACTGGGGAAAGAGAGAGACAGCCAGGACTGGGGAAACAGAGACAGAGAGAGAGAGAGAGAGACAGACAGGATTGGGGAAAAAGAGAGACAGCCAGGACTTGGATATGAGAGAGATAGACAGGAATGGGGAAAGAGAGAGACAGACAGGAAGGGGAAAAAGAGCGACAGAAAGAGAGACAGACAGGACTGGGGAAAGAGAGAGACAGACAGGAAGGGGAAAAAGAGCGACAGAAAGAGAGACAGACAGGACTGGGAAACAAAAGCGACAGATAGGACTGGGGAAAGAGAGAGAGAGAGACAGGACTGGGGAAAGAGAGAGACAGACAGGACTGGGGAACAAAAGCGACAGACAGGACTGGGGAACAAAAGCGACAGACAGGACTGGGGAAAGAGAGAGACCGACAGGACTGGGGAAAGAGAGAGGCTAACAGGTCTGGAGAAAGAGAGACAGACAGACAGGACTGGAGAAAGAGAGAGAGAGACGGCCAGGACTGGGGAAACAGAGAGACAGACAGGACTGGGGAAAGAGAGATAGAGAGAGACAGACAGGATTGGGGAAAGAGAGAGACAGCCAGGACTGGGGAAAGAGAGAGACAGCGAATGAGAGGGAGCGAGAGAGAGAGAGGCAGCCAGGACTGGGGAAAGAGAGAGAGAGAGAGAGAGACAGCCAGGACTGGGGAAAGAGAGAGAGAGAGACAGCCAGGACTGGGGAAAGAGAGAGAGAGAGAGAGAGACAGCCAGGACTGGGGAAACAGAGAGAGAGAGACAGACAGGATTGGGGAAAGAGAGAGAGAGAGAGAGAGAGAGACAGCCAGGACTGGGGAAAGAGAGAGAGAGAGACAGACAGGATTGGTGAAAGAGAGAGACAGCCAGGACTGGAGAAAGAGAGAGAGAGAGAGAGAGAGAGAGACAGAGACAGACAGGACTGGGGAAAGAGAGAGAGAGAGAGACAGACAGGATTGGGGAAAGAGAGAGACACCCAGGACTGGGGAAAGAGAGAGACAGCCAGGACTGGGGAAAGAGAGAGACAGACAGCACTGGGGAAAGAGAGAGACAGACAGGACTGGGGAACAAAAGTGACAGACAGGACTGGGGAAAGAGAGAGACAGACAGGACTGGGGAAAGAGAGAGGCTAACAGGTCTGGAGAAAGAGAGACAGACAGACAGGACTGGAGAAAGAGAGAGAGAGAGAGAGAGAGACAGAGACAGCCAGGACTCGGGAAACAGAGAGACAGACAGGACTGGGGAAAGAGAGAGACAGACAGCACTGGGGAAAGAGAGAGACAGACAGGACTGGGGAACAAAAGTGACAGACAGGACTGGGGAAAGAGAGAGGCTAACAGGTCTGGAGAAAGAGAGACAGACAGACAGGACTGGAGAAAGAGAGACAGTCAGGACCGGCAAAAGAGTGAGACAGACAGGAATAGGGAAAGAGAGAGACTAACAGTACAGGGGAAAGAGAGAGACAGATAGGACTGGGGAATGAGAGAGACAGACAGAACTGGGGAAAGAGAGAGACAGACAGGAAGGGGAAAAAGAGCGACAGAAAGAGAGACAGACAGGACTGGGAAACAAAAGTGACAGACAGGACTGGGGAAAGAGAGAGAGAGAGACAGGACTGGGGAAAGAGAGAGACAGACAGGACTGGGGAAAGAGAGAGTCTAACAGGTCTGGAGAAAGAGAGACAGACAGACAGGACTGGAGAAAGAGAGACAGTCAGGACCGGCAAAAGAGTGAGACAGACAGGACTAGGGAAAGAGAGAGACTAACAGTACAGGGGAAAGAGAGAGACAGATAGGACTGGGGAATGAGAGAGACAGACAGGACTGCGGAAAGAGAGAGACAGACAGGACTGGGAAACAAAAGCGACAGACAGGACTGGGGTAAGAGAGAGAGAGAGAGACAGGACTGGGGAAAGAGAGAGACAGCGAATGAGAGGGAGCGAGAGAGAGACAGACAGGACTGGGGACATACAGAGGCAGTCAGGACTGGGGAAAGAGAGATAGAGAGAGAGAGAGAGAGACAGGACTGGGGAAAGGGAGAGACAGCCAGGACTGGGGAAACAGAGAGACAGACAGGACTGGGGAAAGAGAGAGGCTAACAGGTCTGGAGAAAGAGAGACAGACAGACAGGACTGGAGAAAGAGAGAGAGAGAGAGAGAGAGACAGAGACAGCCAGGACTGGGGAAACAGAGAGACAGACAAGACTGGGGAAAGAGAGAGAGAGAGAGAGACAGACAGGATTGGGGAAAGAGAGAGACAGCCAGGACTGGGGAAAGAGAGAGACAGCCAGGACTGGGGAAAGAGAGAGGCAGCGAATGAGAGGGAGCGAGAGAGAGAGAGGCAGCCAGGACTGGGGAAAGAGAGAGAGAGAGAGAGAGACAGCCAGGACTGGGGAAAGAGAGAGAGAGAGAGAGAGAGAGAGAGACAGCCAGGACTGGGGAAAGAGAGAGAGAGAGAGAGACAGGACTGGGGAATGAGAGAGAGAGAGAGAGACAGGATTGGGGAAAGAGAGAGAGAGAGAGAGACAGCCAGGACTGGGGAAAGAGAGAGAGAGAGACAGACAGGATTGGGGAAAGAGAGAGACAGCCAGGACTGGGGAAAGAGAGAGACAGACAGGACTGGGGAAAGAGAGAGACAGACAGCACTGGGGAAAGAGAGAGACAGCCAGGACTGGGGAAAGAGAGAGAGAGAGACAGACAGGATTGGGGAAAGAGAGAGACAGCCAGGACTGGAGAAAGAGAGAGAGAGAGAGAGAGAGAGAGACAGAGACAGACAGGACTGGGGAAAGAGAGAGAGAGAGAGACAGACAGGATTGGGGAAAGAGAGAGACAGCCAGGACTGGGGAAAGAGAGAGACAGCCAGGACTGGGGAAAGAGAGAGGCAGCGAATGAGAGGGAGCGAGAGAGAGAGAGGCAGCCAGGACTGGGGAAAGAGAGAGAGAGAGAGAGAGACAGCCAGGACTGGGGAAAGAGAGAGAGACAGACAGACAGGATTGGGGAAAGAGAGAGAGAGAGAGAGAGAGACAGCCAGGACTGGGGAAAGAGAGAGAGAGAGACAGACAGGATTGGGGAAAGAGAGAGACAGCCAGGACTGGGGAAAGAGAGAGACAGCCAGGACTGGGGAAAGAGAGAGACAGACAGCACTGGGGAAAGAGAGAGACAGACAGGACTGGGGAACAAAAGTGACAGACAGGACTGGGGAAAGAGAGAGACAGACAGGACTGGGGAAAGAGAGAGGCTAACAGGTCTGGAGAAAGAGAGACAGACAGACAGGACTGGAGAAAGAGAGACAGTCAGGACCGGCAAATGAGTGAGACAGACAGGACTAGGGAAAGAGAGAGACAGATAGGACTGGGGAAAGAGAGAGACAGACAGAACTGGGGAAAGAGAGAGACAGGCAGGAAGGGGAAAAAGAGCGACAGAAAGAGAGACAGGCAGGACTGGGGAAAGAGAGAGATAGAGAGACAGGACTGGGGAAAGGGAGAGACAGACAGGACTGGGGAAAGAGAGAGAGAGAGAGAGAGAGAGAGACAGACAGGATTGGGGAAAGAGAGAGACAGCCAGGACTGGGGAAAGAGAGAGACAGCCAGGACTGGGGAAAGAGAGAGACAGACCGGACTGGGGAAAGAGAGAGACAGACAGGACTGGGGAACAAAAGCGACAGACAGGACTGGGGAACAAAAGCGACAGACAGGACTGGGGAACAAAAGCGACAGACAGGACTGGGAAAAGAGAGAGACCGACAGGACTGGGGAAAGAGAGAGGATAACAGGTCTGGAGAAAGAGAGACAGACAGACAGGACTGGAGAAAGAGAGACAGTCAGGACCGGCAAAAGAGTGAGACAGACAGGACTAGGGAAAGAGAGAGAGAGAGAGAGAGAGACAGAGACAGCCAGGACTGGGGAAAGAGAGAGACAGCCAGGACTGGGGAAAGAGAGAGACAGCCAGGACTGGGGAAAGACAGAGAGAGAGAGAGAGACAGCCAGGACTGGGGAAAGAGAGAGAGAGAGAGAGAGACAGCCAGGACTGGGGAAAGAGAGAGAGAGAGAGAGACAGCCAGGACTGGGGAAAGAGAGAGAGAGAGAGAGAGACAGCCAGGACTGGGGAAAGAGAGAGAGACAGACAGACAGGATTGGGGAAAGAGAGAGAGAGATAGAGAGAGAGACAGCCAGGACTGGGGAAAGAGAGAGAGAGAGACAGACAGGATTGGGGAAAGAGAGAGACAGACAGGATTGGGGAAAGAGAGAGACAGACAGGATTGGGGAAAGAGAGAGACAGACTGGACTGGGGAAAGAGAGAGGCAGACAGCACTGGGGAAAGAGAGAGACAGACAGGACTGGGGAAAGAGAGAGGCTAACAGGTCTGGAGAAAGAGAGACAGACAGACAGGACTGGAGAAAGAGAGACAGTCAGGACCGGCAAAAGAGTGAGACAGACAGGACTAGGGAAAGAGAGAGACAGATAGGACTGGGGAAAGAGAGAGACAGACAGAACTGGGGAAAGAGAGAGGCTAACAGGTCTGGAGAAAGAGAGACAGTCAGGACCGGCAAAAGAGTGAGACAGACAGGAATAGGGAAAGAGAGAGACTAACAGTACAGGGGAAAGAGAGAGACAGATAGGACTGGGGAATGAGAGAGACAGACAGAACTGGGGAAAGAGAGAGACAGACAGGAAGGGGAAAAAGAGCGACAGAAAGAGAGACAGACAGGACTGGGAAACAAAAGTGACAGACAGGACTGGGGAAAGAGAGAGAGAGAGACAGGACTGGGGAAAGAGAGAGACAGACAGGACTGGGGAAAGAGAGAGTCTAACAGGTCTGGAGAAAGAGAGACAGACAGACAGGACTGGAGAAAGAGAGACAGTCAGGACCGGCAAAAGAGTGAGACAGACAGGACTAGGGAAAGAGAGAGACTAACAGTACAGGGGAAAGAGAGAGACAGATAGGACTGGGGAATGAGAGAGACAGACAGGACTGCGGAAAGAGAGAGACAGACAGGACTGGGAAACAAAAGCGACAGACAGGACTGGGGTAAGAGAGAGAGAGAGAGACAGGACTGGGGAAAGAGAGAGACAGCGAATGAGAGGGAGCGAGAGAGAGACAGACAGGACTGGGGACATACAGAGGCAGTCAGGACTGGGGAAAGAGAGATAGAGAGAGAGAGAGAGAGACAGGACTGGGGAAAGGGAGAGACAGCCAGGACTGGGGAAACAGAGAGACAGACAGGACTGGGGAAAGAGAGAGGCTAACAGGTCTGGAGAAAGAGAGACAGACAGACAGGACTGGAGAAAGAGAGAGAGAGAGAGAGAGAGACAGAGACAGCCAGGACTGGGGAAACAGAGAGACAGACAAGACTGGGGAAAGAGAGAGAGAGAGAGAGACAGACAGGATTGGGGAAAGAGAGAGACAGCCAGGACTGGGGAAAGAGAGAGACAGCCAGGACTGGGGAAAGAGAGAGGCAGCGAATGAGAGGGAGCGAGAGAGAGAGAGGCAGCCAGGACTGGGGAAAGAGAGAGAGAGAGAGAGAGACAGCCAGGACTGGGGAAAGAGAGAGAGAGAGAGAGAGAGAGAGACAGCCAGGACTGGGGAAAGAGAGAGAGAGAGAGAGAGACAGGACTGGGGAATGAGAGAGAGAGAGAGAGACAGGATTGGGGAAAGAGAGAGAGAGAGAGAGACAGCCAGGACTGGGGAAAGAGAGAGAGAGAGACAGACAGGATTGGGGAAAGAGAGAGACAGCCAGGACTGGGGAAAGAGAGAGACAGACAGGACTGGGGAAAGAGAGAGACAGACAGCACTGGGGAAAGAGAGAGACAGCCAGGACTGGGGAAAGAGAGAGAGAGAGACAGACAGGATTGGGGAAAGAGAGAGACAGCCAGGACTGGAGAAAGAGAGAGAGAGAGAGAGAGAGAGACAGAGACAGACAGGACTGGGGAAAGAGAGAGAGAGAGAGACAGACAGGATTGGGGAAAGAGAGAGACAGCCAGGACTGGGGAAAGAGAGAGACAGCCAGGACTGGGGAAAGAGAGAGGCAGCGAATGAGAGGGAGCGAGAGAGAGAGAGGCAGCCAGGACTGGGGAAAGAGAGAGAGAGAGAGAGAGACAGCCAGGACTGGGGAAAGAGAGAGAGACAGACAGACAGGATTGGGGAAAGAGAGAGAGAGAGAGAGAGAGACAGCCAGGACTGGGGAAAGAGAGAGAGAGAGACAGACAGGATTGGGGAAAGAGAGAGACAGCCAGGACTGGGGAAAGAGAGAGACAGCCAGGACTGGGGAAAGAGAGAGACAGACAGCACTGGGGAAAGAGAGAGACAGACAGGACTGGGGAACAAAAGTGACAGACAGGACTGGGGAAAGAGAGAGACAGACAGGACTGGGGAAAGAGAGAGGCTAACAGGTCTGGAGAAAGAGAGACAGACAGACAGGACTGGAGAAAGAGAGACAGTCAGGACCGGCAAATGAGTGAGACAGACAGGACTAGGGAAAGAGAGAGACAGATAGGACTGGGGAAAGAGAGAGACAGACAGAACTGGGGAAAGAGAGAGACAGGCAGGAAGGGGAAAAAGAGCGACAGAAAGAGAGACAGGCAGGACTGGGGAAAGAGAGAGATAGAGAGACAGGACTGGGGAAAGGGAGAGACAGACAGGACTGGGGAAAGAGAGAGAGAGAGAGAGAGAGAGACAGACAGGATTGGGGAAAGAGAGAGACAGCCAGGACTGGGGAAAGAGAGAGACAGCCAGGACTGGGGAAAGAGAGAGACAGACCGGACTGGGGAAAGAGAGAGACAGACAGGACTGGGGAACAAAAGCGACAGACAGGACTGGGGAACAAAAGCGACAGACAGGACTGGGGAACAAAAGCGACAGACAGGACTGGGAAAAGAGAGAGACCGACAGGACTGGGGAAAGAGAGAGGATAACAGGTCTGGAGAAAGAGAGACAGACAGACAGGACTGGAGAAAGAGAGACAGTCAGGACCGGCAAAAGAGTGAGACAGACAGGACTAGGGAAAGAGAGAGAGAGAGAGAGAGAGACAGAGACAGCCAGGACTGGGGAAAGAGAGAGACAGCCAGGACTGGGGAAAGAGAGAGACAGCCAGGACTGGGGAAAGAGAGAGAGAGAGAGAGACAGCCAGGACTGGGGAAAGAGAGAGAGAGAGAGAGAGAGAGACAGCCAGGACTGGGGAAAGAGAGAGAGACAGACAGACAGGATTGGGGAAAGAGAGAGAGAGATAGAGAGAGAGACAGCCAGGACTGGGGAAAGAGAGAGAGAGAGACAGACAGGATTGGGGAAAGAGAGAGACAGACAGGATTGGGGAAAGAGAGAGACAGACAGGATTGGGGAAAGAGAGAGACAGACTGGACTGGGGAAAGAGAGAGGCAGACAGCACTGGGGAAAGAGAGAGACAGACAGGACTGGGGAAAGAGAGAGGCTAACAGGTCTGGAGAAAGAGAGACAGACAGACAGGACTGGAGAAAGAGAGACAGTCAGGACCGGCAAAAGAGTGAGACAGACAGGACTAGGGAAAGAGAGAGACAGATAGGACTGGGGAAAGAGAGAGACAGACAGAACTGGGGAAAGAGAGAGGCTAACAGGTCTGGAGAAAGAGAGACAGACAGACAGGACTGGAGAAAGAGAGAGAGAGAGAGAGAGAGAGAGACAGAGACAGACAGGACTGGGGAAAGAGAGAGAGAGAGAGACAGACAGGATTGGGGAAAGAGAGAGACACCCAGGACTGGAGAAAGAGAGAGACAGCCAGGACTGGGGAAAGAGAGAGACAGACAGCACTGGGGAAAGAGAGAGACAGACAGGACTGGGGAACAAAAGTGACAGACAGGACTGGGGAAAGAGAGAGACAGACAGGACTGGGGAAAGAGAGAGGCTAACAGGTCTGGAGAAAGAGAGACAGACAGACAGGACTGGAGAAAGAGAGAGAGAGAGAGAGAGAGACAGAGACAGCCAGGACTGGGGAAACAGAGAGACAGACAGGACTGGGGAAAGAGAGAGACAGACAGCACTGGGGAAAGAGAGAGACAGACAGGACTGGGGAACAAAAGTGACAGACAGGACTGGGGAAAGAGAGAGGCTAACAGGTCTGGAGAAAGAGAGACAGACAGACAGGACTGGAGAAAGAGAGACAGTCAGGACCGGCAAAAGAGTGAGACAGACAGGAATAGGGAAAGAGAGAGACTAACAGTACAGGGGAAAGAGAGAGACAGATAGGACTGGGGAATGAGAGAGACAGACAGAACTGGGGAAAGAGAGAGACAGACAGGAAGGGGAAAAAGAGCGACAGAAAGAGAGACAGACAGGACTGGGAAACAAAAGTGACAGACAGGACTGGGGAAAGAGAGAGAGAGAGACAGGACTGGGGAAAGAGAAAGACAGACAGGACTGGGGAAAGAGAGAGTCTAACAGGTCTGGAGAAAGAGAGACAGACAGACAGGACTGGAGAAAGAGAGACAGTCAGGACCGGCAAAAGAGTGAGACAGACAGGACTAGGGAAAGAGAGAGACTAACAGTACAGGGGAAAGAGAGAGACAGATAGGACTGGGGAATGAGAGAGACAGACAGGACTGCGGAAAGAGAGAGACAGACAGGACTGGGAAACAAAAGCGACAGACAGGACTGGGGTAAGAGAGAGAGAGAGAGACAGGACTGGGGAAAGAGAGAGACAGCGAATGAGAGGGAGCGAGAGAGAGACAGACAGGACTGGGGACATACAGAGGCAGTCAGGACTGGGGAAAGAGAGATAGAGAGAGAGAGACAGCCAGGACTGGGTAAAGAGAGAGAGAGAGAGAGAGACAGCCAGGACTGGGGAATGAGAGAGAGAGAGACAGACAGGATTGGGGAAAGAGAGAGAGAGAGAGAGAGAGAGAGAGAGAGAGAGACAGCCAGGACTGGGGAAAGAGAGAGAGAGAGACAGACAGGATTGGGGAAAGAGAGAGACAGCCAGGACTGGAGAAAGAGATAGAGAGAGAGAGAGAGAGAGACAGAGACAGACAGGACTGGGGAAAGAGAGAGAGAGAGAGAGACAGACAGGATTGGGGAAAGAGAGAGACAGCCAGGACTGGGGAAAGAGAGAGACAGCCAGGACTGGGGAAAGAGAGAGGCAGCGAATGAGAGGGAGCGAGAGAGAGAGAGGCAGCCAGGACTGGGGAAAGAGAGAGAGAGAGAGAGAGACAGCCAGGACTGGGGAAAGAGAGAGAGACAGACAGACAGGATTGGGGAAAGAGAGAGAGAGAGAGAGAGAGACAGCCAGGACTGGGGAAAGAGAGAGAGAGAGACAGACAGGATTGGGGAAAGAGAGAGACAGCCAGGACTGGGGAAAGAGAGAGACAGCCAGGACTGGGGAAAGAGAGAGACAGACAGCACTGGGGAAAGAGAGAGACAGACAGGACTGGGGAACAAAAGTGACAGACAGGACTGGGGAAAGAGAGAGACAGACAGGACTGGGGAAAGAGAGAGGCTAACAGGTCTGGAGAAAGAGAGACAGACAGACAGGACTGGAGAAAGAGAGACAGTCAGGACCGGCAAAAGAGTGAGACAGACAGGACTAGGGAAAGAGAGAGACAGATAGGACTGGGGAAAGAGAGAGACAGACAGAACTGGGGAAAGAGAGAGACAGGCAGGAAGGGGAAAAAGAGCGACAGAAAGAGAGACAGGCAGGACTGGGGAAAGAGAGAGATAGAGAGACAGGACTGGGGAAAGGGAGAGACAGACAGGACTGGGGAAAGAGAGAGAGAGAGAGAGAGAGAGAGAGACAGACAGGATTGGGGAAAGAGAGAGACAGCCAGGACTGGGGAAAGAGAGAGACAGACCGGACTGGGGAAAGAGAGAGACAGACAGGACTGGGGAACAAAAGCGACAGACAGGACTGGGGAACAAAAGCGACAGACAGGACTGGGGAACAAAAGCGACAGACAGGACTGGGAAAAGAGAGAGACCGACAGGACTGGGGAAAGAGAGAGGATAACAGGTCTGGAGAAAGAGAGACAGACAGACAGGACTGGAGAAAGAGAGACAGTCAGGACCGGCAAAAGAGTGAGACAGACAGGACTAGGGAAAGAGAGAGAGAGAGAGAGAGAGACAGAGACAGCCAGGACTGGGGAAAGAGAGAGACAGCCAGGACTGGGGAAAGACAGAGAGAGAGAGAGAGACAGCCAGGACTGGGGAAAGAGAGAGAGAGAGAGAGAGACAGCCAGGACTGGGGAAAGAGAGAGAGAGAGAGAGACAGCCAGGACTGGGGAAAGAGAGAGAGAGAGACAGACAGGATTGGGGAAAGAGAGAGAGAGATAGAGAGAGAGACAGCCAGGACTGGGGAAAGAGAGAGAGAGAGACAGACAGGATTGGGGAAAGAGAGAGACAGACAGGATTGGGGAAAGAGAGAGACAGACAGGATTGGGGAAAGAGAGAGACAGACTGGACTGGGGAAAGAGAGAGGCAGACAGCACTGGGGAAAGAGAGAGACAGACAGGACTGGGGAAAGAGAGAGGCTAACAGGTCTGGAGAAAGAGAGACAGACAGACAGGACTGGAGAAAGAGAGACAGTCAGGACCGGCAAAAGAGTGAGACAGACAGGACTAGGGAAAGAGAGAGACAGATAGGACTGGGGAAAGAGAGAGACAGACAGAACTGGGGAAAGAGAGAGGCTAACAGGTCTGGAGAAAGAGAGACAGACAGACAGGACTGGAGAAAGAGAGAGAGAGAGAGAGAGAGAGAGACAGAGACAGACAGGACTGGGGAAAGAGAGAGAGAGAGAGACAGACAGGATTGGGGAAAGAGAGAGACACCCAGGACTGGAGAAAGAGAGAGACAGCCAGGACTGGGGAAAGAGAGAGACAGACAGCACTGGGGAAAGAGAGAGACAGACAGGACTGGGGAACAAAAGTGACAGACAGGACTGGGGAAAGAGAGAGACAGACAGGACTGGGGAAAGAGAGAGGCTAACAGGTCTGGAGAAAGAGAGACAGACAGACAGGACTGGAGAAAGAGAGAGAGAGAGAGAGAGAGACAGAGACAGCCAGGACTGGGGAAACAGAGAGACAGACAGGACTGGGGAAAGAGAGAGACAGACAGCACTGGGGAAAGAGAGAGACAGACAGGACTGGGGAACAAAAGTGACAGACAGGACTGGGGAAAGAGAGAGGCTAACAGGTCTGGAGAAAGAGAGACAGACAGACAGGACTGGAGAAAGAGAGACAGTCAGGACCGGCAAAAGAGTGAGACAGACAGGAATAGGGAAAGAGAGAGACTAACAGTACAGGGGAAAGAGAGAGACAGATAGGACTGGGGAATGAGAGAGACAGACAGAACTGGGGAAAGAGAGAGACAGACAGGAAGGGGAAAAAGAGCGACAGAAAGAGAGACAGACAGGACTGGGAAACAAAAGTGACAGACAGGACTGGGGAAAGAGAGAGAGAGAGACAGGACTGGGGAAAGAGAAAGACAGACAGGACTGGGGAAAGAGAGAGTCTAACAGGTCTGGAGAAAGAGAGACAGACAGACAGGACTGGAGAAAGAGAGACAGTCAGGACCGGCAAAAGAGTGAGACAGACAGGACTAGGGAAAGAGAGAGACTAACAGTACAGGGGAAAGAGAGAGACAGATAGGACTGGGGAATGAGAGAGACAGACAGGACTGCGGAAAGAGAGAGACAGACAGGACTGGGAAACAAAAGCGACAGACAGGACTGGGGTAAGAGAGAGAGAGAGAGACAGGACTGGGGAAAGAGAGAGACAGCGAATGAGAGGGAGCGAGAGAGAGACAGACAGGACTGGGGACATACAGAGGCAGTCAGGACTGGGGAAAGAGAGATAGAGAGAGAGAGACAGCCAGGACTGGGTAAAGAGAGAGAGAGAGAGAGAGAGACAGCCAGGACTGGGGAATGAGAGAGAGAGAGACAGACAGGATTGGGGAAAGAGAGAGAGAGAGAGAGAGAGAGAGAGAGAGAGAGAGACAGCCAGGACTGGGGAAAGAGAGAGAGAGAGACAGACAGGATTGGGGAAAGAGAGAGACAGCCAGGACTGGAGAAAGAGATAGAGAGAGAGAGAGAGAGAGACAGAGACAGACAGGACTGGGGAAAGAGAGAGAGAGAGAGAGACAGACAGGATTGGGGAAAGAGAGAGACAGCCAGGACTGGGGAAAGAGAGAGACAGCCAGGACTGGGGAAAGAGAGAGGCAGCGAATGAGAGGGAGCGAGAGAGAGAGAGGCAGCCAGGACTGGGGAAAGAGAGAGAGAGAGAGAGAGACAGCCAGGACTGGGGAAAGAGAGAGAGACAGACAGACAGGATTGGGGAAAGAGAGAGAGAGAGAGAGAGAGACAGCCAGGACTGGGGAAAGAGAGAGAGAGAGACAGACAGGATTGGGGAAAGAGAGAGACAGCCAGGACTGGGGAAAGAGAGAGACAGCCAGGACTGGGGAAAGAGAGAGACAGACAGCACTGGGGAAAGAGAGAGACAGACAGGACTGGGGAACAAAAGTGACAGACAGGACTGGGGAAAGAGAGAGACAGACAGGACTGGGGAAAGAGAGAGGCTAACAGGTCTGGAGAAAGAGAGACAGACAGACAGGACTGGAGAAAGAGAGACAGTCAGGACCGGCAAAAGAGTGAGACAGACAGGACTAGGGAAAGAGAGAGACAGATAGGACTGGGGAAAGAGAGAGACAGACAGAACTGGGGAAAGAGAGAGACAGGCAGGAAGGGGAAAAAGAGCGACAGAAAGAGAGACAGGCAGGACTGGGGAAAGAGAGAGATAGAGAGACAGGACTGGGGAAAGGGAGAGACAGACAGGACTGGGGAAAGAGAGAGAGAGAGAGAGAGAGAGAGACAGACAGGATTGGGGAAAGAGAGAGACAGCCAGGACTGGGGAAAGAGAGAGACAGCCAGGACTGGGGAAAGAGAGAGACAGACCGGACTGGGGAAAGAGAGAGACAGACAGGACTGGGGAACAAAAGCGACAGACAGGACTGGGGAACAAAAGCGACAGACAGGACTGGGGAACAAAAGCGACAGACAGGACTGGGAAAAGAGAGAGACCGACAGGACTGGGGAAAGAGAGAGGATAACAGGTCTGGAGAAAGAGAGACAGACAGACAGGACTGGAGAAAGAGAGACAGTCAGGACCGGCAAAAGAGTGAGACAGACAGGACTAGGGAAAGAGAGAGAGAGAGAGAGAGAGACAGAGACAGCCAGGACTGGGGAAAGAGAGAGACAGCCAGGACTGGGGAAAGAGAGAGACAGCCAGGACTGGGGAAAGACAGAGAGAGAGAGAGAGACAGCCAGGACTGGGGAAAGAGAGAGAGAGAGAGAGAGACAGCCAGGACTGGGGAAAGAGAGAGAGAGAGAGAGACAGCCAGGACTGGGGAAAGAGAGAGAGAGAGACAGACAGGATTGGGGAAAGAGAGAGAGAGATAGAGAGAGAGACAGCCAGAACTGGGGAAAGAGAGAGAGAGAGACAGACAGGATTGGGGAAAGAGAGAGACAGACAGGATTGGGGAAAGAGAGAGACAGACAGGATTGGGGAAAGAGAGAGACAGACTGGACTGGGGAAAGAGAGAGGCAGACAGCACTGGGGAAAGAGAGAGACAGACAGGACTGGGGAAAGAGAGAGGCTAACAGGTCTGGAGAAAGAGAGACAGACAGACAGGACTGGAGAAAGAGAGACAGTCAGGACCGGCAAAAGAGTGAGACAGACAGGACTAGGGAAAGAGAGAGACTAACAGTACAGGGGAAAGAGAGAGACAGATAGGACTGGGGAATGAGAGAGACAGACAGAACTGGGGAAAGAGAGAGACAGACAGGAAGGGGAAAAAGAGCGACAGAAAGAGAGACAGACAGGACTGGGAAACAAAAGCGACAGATAGGACTGGGGAAAGAGAGAGAGAGACAGGACTGGGGAAAGAGAGAGACAGCGAATGAGAGGGAGCGAGAGAGAGACAGACAGGACTGGGGCCATACAGAGGCAGTCAGGACTGGGGAAAGAGAGAGAGAGAGAGAGAGACAGGACTGGGGAAAGGGAGAGACAGCCAGGACTGGGGAAAGAGAGAGACAAAGAGGACTGGGGAAAGAGAGAGACAGCCAGGACTGCGGAAACAGAGAGAGAGAGAGAGAAAGGACAGGGAAAGAGAGAGACAGACAGGATTGGGGAAAAAGAGAGACAGCCAGGACTTGGATATGAGAGAGATAGACAGGAATGGGGAAAGAGAGAGACAGACAGGAAGGGGAAAAAGAGCGACAGAAAGAGAGACAGACAGGACTGGGGAAAGAGAGAGACAGACAGGAAGGGGAAAAAGAGCGACAGAAAGAGAGACAGACAGGACTGGGAAACAAAAGCGACAGATAGGACTGGGGAAAGAGAGAGAGAGAGACAGGACTGGGGAAAGAGAGAGACAGACAGGACTGGGGAACAAAAGCGACAGACAGGACTGGGGAACAAAAGCGACAGACAGGACTGGGGAAAGAGAGAGACCGACAGGACTGGGGAAAGAGAGAGTCTAACACGTCTGGAGAAAGAGAGACAGACAGACAGGACTGGAGAAAGAGAGAGAGAGACAGCCAGGACTGGGGAAACAGAGAGACAGACAGGACTGGGGAAAGAGAGATAGAGAGAGACAGACAGGATTGGGGAAAGAGAGAGACAGCCAGGACTGGGGAAAGAGAGAGACAGCCAGGACTGGGGAAAGAGAGATAGAGAGAGACAGACAGGATTGGGGAAAGAGAGAGACAGCCAGGACTGGGGAAAGAGAGAGACAGCCAGGACTGGGGAAAGAGAGAGGCAGCGAATGAGAGGGAGCGAGAGAGAGAGAGACAGCCAGGACTGGGGAAAGAGAGACAGAGAGAGAGAGAGACAGCCAGGACTGGGTAAAGAGAGAGAGAGAGAGAGAGACAGCCAGGACTGGGGAATGAGAGAGAGAGAGACAGACAGGATTGGGGAAAGAGAGAGAGAGAGAGAGAGAGAGAGAGAGACAGCCAGGACTGGGGAAAGAGAGAGAGAGAGACAGACAGGATTGGGGAAAGAGAGAGACAGCCAGGACTGGAGAAAGAGATAGAGAGAGAGAGAGAGAGAGACAGAGACAGACAGGACTGGGGAAAGAGAGAGAGAGAGAGAGACAGACAGGATTGGGGAAAGAGAGAGACAGCCAGGACTGGGGAAAGAGAGAGACAGCCAGGACTGGGGAAAGAGAGAGGCAGCGAATGAGAGGGAGCGAGAGAGAGAGAGGCAGCCAGGACTGGGGAAAGAGAGAGAGAGAGAGAGAGACAGCCAGGACTGGGGAAAGAGAGAGAGACAGACAGACAGGATTGGGGAAAGAGAGAGAGAGAGAGAGAGAGACAGCCAGGACTGGGGAAAGAGAGAGAGAGAGACAGACAGGATTGGGGAAAGAGAGAGACAGACAGGACTGGGGAAAGAGAGAGACAGCCAGGACTGGGGAAAGAGAGAGACAGACAGCACTGGGGAAAGAGAGAGACAGACAGGACTGGGGAACAAAAGTGACAGACAGGACTGGGGAAAGAGAGAGACAGACAGGACTGGGGAAAGAGAGAGGCTAACAGGTCTGGAGAAAGAGAGACAGACAGACAGGACTGGAGAAAGAGAGACAGTCAGGACCGGCAAAAGAGTGAGACAGACAGGACTAGGGAAAGAGAGAGACAGATAGGACTGGGGAAAGAGAGAGACAGACAGAACTGGGGAAAGAGAGAGACAGGCAGGAAGGGGAAAAAGAGCGACAGAAAGAGAGACAGGCAGGACTGGGGAAAGAGAGAGATAGAGAGACAGGACTGGGGAAAGGGAGAGACAGACAGGACTGGGGAAAGAGAGAGAGAGAGAGAGAGAGAGACAGACAGGATTGGGGAAAGAGAGAGACAGCCAGGACTGGGGAAAGAGAGAGACAGCCAGGACTGGGGAAAGAGAGAGACAGACCGGACTGGGGAAAGAGAGAGACAGACAGGACTGGGGAACAAAAGCGACAGACAGGACTGGGGAACAAAAGCGACAGACAGGACTGGGGAACAAAAGCGACAGACAGGACTGGGAAAAGAGAGAGACCGACAGGACTGGGGAAAGAGAGAGGATAACAGGTCTGGAGAAAGAGAGACAGACAGACAGGACTGGAGAAAGAGAGACAGTCAGGACCGGCAAAAGAGTGAGACAGACAGGACTAGGGAAAGAGAGAGAGAGAGAGAGAGAGACAGAGACAGCCAGGACTGGGGAAAGAGAGAGACAGCCAGGACTGGGGAAAGAGAGAGACAGCCAGGACTGGGGAAAGACAGAGAGAGAGAGAGAGACAGCCAGGACTGGGGAAAGAGAGAGAGAGAGAGAGAGACAGCCAGGACTGGGGAAAGAGAGAGAGAGAGAGAGACAGCCAGGACTGGGGAAAGAGAGAGAGAGAGACAGACAGGATTGGGGAAAGAGAGAGAGAGATAGAGAGAGAGACAGCCAGGACTGGGGAAAGAGAGAGAGAGAGACAGACAGGATTGGGGAAAGAGAGAGACAGACAGGATTGGGGAAAGAGAGAGACAGACAGGATTGGGGAAAGAGAGAGACAGACTGGACTGGGGAAAGAGAGAGGCAGACAGCACTGGGGAAAGAGAGAGACAGACAGGACTGGGGAAAGAGAGAGGCTAACAGGTCTGGAGAAAGAG
>NC_092758.1:71138138-71143138 GCF_047496795.1 Chiloscyllium punctatum | reverse complement strand
GAGACAGACAGGATTGGGGAAAGAGAGAGAGAGATAGAGAGAGAGACAGCCAGGACTGGGGAAAGAGAGAGAGAGAGACAGACAGGATTGGGGAAAGAGAGAGACAGACAGGATTGGGGAAAGAGAGAGACAGACAAGATTGGGGAAAGAGAGAGACAGACTGGACTGGGGAAAGAGAGAGGCAGACAGCACTGGGGAAAGAGAACATAGAACATAGAACATAGAACAATACAGCACAGAACAGGCCCTTCGGCCCACGATGTTGTGCCGAACTTCTATCCTAGATTAAGCACCCATCCATGTACCTATCCAAATGCCGCTTAAAGGTCGCCAATGAATCTGACTCTACCACTCCCACGGGCAGCGCATTCCATGCCCCCACCACTCTCTGGGTGAAGAACCCACCCCTGACATCTCCCCTATACCTTCCACCCTTCACCTTAAATTTATGTCCCCCTGTAACACTCTGTTGTGCCCGGGGAAAAAGTTTCTGACTGTCTACTCTATCTATTCCTCTGATCATCTTATAAACCTCTATCAAGTCACCCCTCATCCTTCGCCGTTCCAACGAGAAAAGGCCGAGAACTCTCAACCTATCCTCGTACGACCTACTCTCCATTCCAGGCAACATCCTGGTAAATCTTCTCTGCACCCTCTCCAAAGCTTCCACATCTTTCCTAAAGTGAGGCGACCAGAACTGCACACAGTACTCCAAATGTGGCCTAACCAAAGTCCTGTACAGCTGCAACATCACCTCACGACTCTTGAATTCAATCCCTCTGCTAATGAACGATAATACTCCATAGGCCTTCTTACAAACTCTATCCACCTGAGTGGCAACCTTCAAAGATCTATGTACATAGACCCCAAGATCCCTCTGTTCCTCCACCTGACCAAGAACCCTACCATTAACCCTGTATTCCGCATTCTTATTTGTTCTTCCAAAATGGACAACTTCACACTTGGCAGGGTTGAACTCCATCTGCCACTCCTCAGCCCAGCTCTGCATCCTATCTAAGTCCCTCTGCAGCCGACAACAGCCCTCCTCACTGTCCACAACTCCACCTATCTTTGTATCATCTGCAAATTTACTGACCCACCCTTCGACTCCCTCATCTAAGTCATTAATAAAAATTACAAACAGCAGAGGACCCAGAACTGATCCCTGCGGAACTCCACTTGTAACTGGACTCCATGCTGAATATTTACCATCTACTACCACTCTCTGACTTCGACCGGTTAGCCAGTTTTCTATCCAATTGGCCAAATTTCCCTCTATCCCATGCCTCCTGACTTTCCGCATAAGCCTACCATGGGGAACCTTATCAAATGCCTTACTAAAATCCATGTACACTACATCCACTGCTCTACCCTCATCCACATGCTTGGTCACCTCCTCGAAGAATTCAATAAGACTTGTAAGGCAAGACCTACCCTTCACAAATCCGTGCTGGCTGTCCCTAATCAAGCAGTGCCGTTCCAGATACTCGTAAATCCTATCCCTCAGTACCCTTTCCATTACTTTGCCTACCACAGAAGTAAGACTAACTGGCCTGTAATTCCCGGGGTTATCCCTATTCCCTTTTTTGAACAGGGGCACAACATTCGCTACTCTCCAGTCCCCTGGTACCACCCCCGTTGCCAGTGAAGACGAGAAGATCATTGCCAACGGTACTGCAATTTCCTCTCTTGCTTCCCACATAATCCTAGGATATATCCCGTCAGGCCCGGGGGACTTGTCTATCCTCAAGTTGTTCAAAATGTCCAACACATCTTCCTTCCTAACAGATATCTCTTCTAGCTTATCAATCCGTTTCACACTCTCCTCTTCAACAATACAGTCCCTCTCGTTCGTAAATACTGAAGAGAAGTACTTGTTCAAGACCTCTCCTATCTCTTCCGACTCAATACACAGTCTCCCACCACTGTCCTTGATCGGACCTACCCTCGTTCTCGTCATTCTCAGGTTTCTCACATACGCATAGAATGCCTTGGGGTTATCCTTGATCCTATCCGCCAGGGATTTTTCATGCCCTCTCTTAGCTCTCCTAATCCCTTTCTTCAGGTCCCTTCTGGCTATCCTGTATCCCTCCACTGCTCTGTCTGAACCTTGTTTCCTCAACCTTATGTAAGCCTCCTTCTTCCTCTTTACTAGACATTCAACCTCCCTCGTCAACCAAGGCTCCCTCACACGACCATTTCTTTCCTGCCTGATCGGTACATACATATCAAGGACACGTCGTATCTGCTCCTTGAAAAAGTCCCACATTTCCACCACATCCTTCCCTGACAGCCTATGCTCCCAACGTATGCTCCTCAAATCCTGTCTTACAGCATCGTAATTTCCCTTCCCCCAATTGTAGAAACTTCCTTGTTGTGCGCACCTATCTCTCTCCATAACCAAGGTGAAAGTCACAGAATTGTGGTCGCCATCACCAAAATGTTCACCCACTAACAAGCCCACCACTTGTCCCGGTTCGTTACCGAGTACCAAATCCAATATGGCCTCCCCTCTGGTTGGACAATCTACATACTGCGTTAGAAAAGCTTCCTGGACACACTGCACAAACACCGCCCCATCCAATCTACTTGATCTAAAGAGCTTCCAATCAATATTTGGGAAGTTGAAGTCGCCCATGACTACGACCCTGTGGCTTCTGCACCTTTCCAAAATCTGTTTCCCAATCTGTTTCTCCACATCTCTGCTGCTATTGGGGGGCCTATAATAAACACCCAACAAGGTGACTGCACCTTTCCTATTTCTGACTTCAGCCCATACTACCTCCAGAGGCAGATCCCCCTCAAACTTCCTTTCTGCAGCCGTTATACCATTTCTAATTAGCAATGCCACCCCCCCTCCTTTTTTACCACCCTCCCTAATCTTGCTGAAACATCTGTACCCAGGAACCTCCAACAGCCATTCCTGTCCCTCATCTATCCATGTTTCCGTGATGGCTACAACATCGTAGTCCCAGGTACCGATCCACGCCTTAAGTTCACCCACCTTATTTCTGATACTCCTTGCATTGAAGTATACGCACTTGAGCCCATCTCTGTGTCTGTAAGTAGTCCCTGTCAGTGCTACCTTCTCCACAGCCTCCCTACAGTCTTGGACATCCTGACACACAGCTAGCTTACTTGCTGGACTACAAGTCCGGATCCCATCCCCCTGCCAAATTAGTTTAAACCCCCCCGAAGAGTGCTAGCAAACCTACCCCCCAGGATATTGGTGCCCTTCTGGTTCAGGTGCAACCCGTCCTGTTTATACAGGTCCCACCTTCCCCAGAATGCAGTCCAATTGTCCAAATATCTGAAGCCCTCCCTCCTACACCATCCTTGCAGCCACGTGTTCAACTGCACTCTCTCCCTATTCTTTGCCTCTCTGTCACGTGGCACCGGCAACAACCCAGAGATGACGACTCTGTCTGTCCTAGCTTTTAGCTTCCAGCCTAACTCCTTGAGCTCTTGAATGACCTCCCCGCCCCTCTTCCTACCTATGTCGTTGGTGCCAATGTGTACCACAACTTCTGGCTGCACACCCTCCCCCTTAAGGATTCTGAAGACACGGTCCGAGACGTCTCGGACCCTAGCACCCGGGAGGCAACAAACCATCCGAGAGTCTCGCCCATGTCCACAGAACCGCCTGTCCGTCCCTCTAACTAGAGAGTCCCCTATAACTAGTGCTCTCTTCTTCTCCCCCTTTCCCTTCTGAATCTCAGAGCCACAGACCCCTTCACTGCAGCTTACACCTGCAAGGCTGTCCCCCCCAACAGTTTCCAAAGCTGCATACTTATTTTTTAGGGGAACGACTACAGGGGAACCCTGCACTGCCTGTTTCTTCCCCTTCCCACCTCTAACTGTTACCCAGCTACCTCTGTTCTCTGGCGTAACTATGTCCCTGTAGCTTCTATCGATCACCCTCTCAGCCTCTCGAATAATCCTCAGCTCATCCAGCTCCAGTTCCAGTTCCCTAACTCGTTCGGTGAGGATCAGGATCTGACTGCATTTCCTGCACACGAAGTCGGCAGGAGTATCGGTGGTCACCCCTACCTCAAACATCCTGCAGGAGGAACATTCCACCGCCTGTGCTGCCATGACTGTACACTGTCTCCAAAAACAAGAACACTGAGTCAATAACCTGTGGACTTTAAAGTTAGGTTAGAGGAGGAGGGTGGGAGGGAGGCCCTACGGAAGTAGGACCTAGGGTCTAGAACACACCCACTCAAATACTAATCACTTGCCTTCCCGCCCAGCTATGCGCTCCAACCTCACTTCCGCTGCCCGCTACAGGTAAGTAATTTTGAAACAAACTGTCTTACCTTAGCTGTAGTCTCCCGGGTTCGTTTTTCCTCGGCCGCTGCTCCCACTCAACAGAGACAGACAGGACTGGGGAACAAAAGTGACAGACAGGACTGGGGAAAGAGAGAGGCTAACAGGTCTGGAGAAAGAGAGACAGACAGACAGGACTGGAGAAAGAGAGACAGTCAGGACCGGCAAAAGAGTGACACAGACAGGACTAGGGAAAGAGAGAGACAGATAGGACTGGGGAATGAGAGAGACAGACAGAACTGGGGAAAGAGAGAGACAGACAGGAAGGGGAAAAAGAGCGACAGAAAGAGAGACAGACAGGACTGGGAAACAAAAGCGACAGATAGGACTGGGGAAAGAGAGAGAGAGAGACAGGACTGGGGAAAGAGAGAGACAGCGAATGAGAGGGAGCGAGAGAGAGACAGACAGGACTGGGGCCATACAGAGGCAGTCAGGACTGGGGAAAGAGAGAGAGAGAGAGACAGGACTGGGGAAAGGGAGAGACAGCCAGGACTGGGGAAAGAGAGAGACAAAGAGGACTGGGGAAAGAGAGAGACAGCCAGGACTGCGGAAACAGAGAGAGAGAGAGAGAAAGGACAGGGAAAGAGAGAGACAGACAGGATTGGGGAAAAAGAGAGACAGCCAGGACTTGGATATGAGAGAGATAGACAGGAATGGGGAAAGAGAGAGAC